>NW_027287095.1:19030354-19090354 GCF_022747635.1 Hetaerina americana
AGATAAACCCCGAATGGGGGACGAAGTGTACAGTATTTTTCTCCCTGAACATTGGGATAAACCGCATACGAATTTAAACCGTAACCAGAGTTTGTTGAGCAACCTAGTGCCAATAAAACCCGTCGCTTTATTGCTATTTCGCCAAGGAAGCGACGAATTGAAATGCATGTGTCCGACCGGTATTCGTGCATTGCCCTGCATGCACGCTACGCTAGACCCGATGGAAGGGTAGGGAAGGCTTCACTCACAGCACGCTCCAGCGAGCCACCAGATCTGCCATTGAGAACATCCTGAATTTACGAATCTCCAACCTTCCGTGGATTGATATAAAAAAACGAAAAATTAATAAATCGAATATGAAATCGAGAGACCACGGTCAGTATTCTATCCGAGAGTTGCCGTGCGACACGTTATTCTTGGACATTCTTGGTCAAGGGGCTCAAATGGACAACGGGGACCTCTCGGCAATAATGTCCTCACGAGAAAAATGGAGCCTCGTCCGAAAAAAGGATTCAAAGAGATGGGTCGGGGAAACAAAGAGAGATGGAAGACAGATGCTTTAATGCTTCTCGAGGTCTAATTATGCAAAATTACGGCTTCCTCGAAGGCCCTTTAGTAGGATTCATAAGAAGGCATTGTCTCCACGACCAGTATTTCGTCTTCTGGATGAATCCCTTCGGAGTATGAGGGCAAATGCGCCCCATTGCAAACCAAACACAAGAATATTGCTCATGTTATCGATGAAAAGATTACTTTCAAAATAAACTTCTTTTTATTTGTAACGTAGCTAATTTACAGCCACGTGGCATGTAAGTTGGAACTGTTGGGAGAGATCGCCATTTACACGCACGAGTTATTTCAAGCGGGGGCTGAAATAAACCGTACGAGTACCGTTGCGTTAACTCGCTATTGCAAATTTTTACTCGCACGAGTTATTGCGAGTACACATTGCAATCCCTCCGGATTCCGTTGTTTAAGCGACATCTGCTGCTCGTCCCCGTTGATCTCAGCCTCCGAGTGTGACAAAAAGACTTGTACAAGTTAATATTTCTTGCATCGCTGCCTTTAATACTTCCTCCCTCTTTCCCTCCCCCTCTTCTTCTCCTCCTCCTATTCCCCTCCCCCTCTTCCCCTCCCACTCTTCCCCTCCCCATCCTTCCGCCCATCCATTGTAGCATCTCATTTTTTTTGCCCCCGCAGCGGCAACGGATCTCTGCAGTAAAATTTAGCGCTCGGCGTTCTAAAATTTTTTTCCACTTGACCTCTGACTTTGCGCTTCATTCCGTTTCTTCCGCACAACTGAAAAACTCCCAACCTCCCCATTCCCCTCTCCTCCATCCGTTCCATTTATGCAATCTCCTTTCCTTCCTCCTTCGCCGCCGTGAATATTAATCCGACCCTCGAACCCACTGGGGGTCGCGACTGACTGTCGCTTAGAAAGGTGCGTGTGTGCCAAGCCCCATTGCATTTGGTTACAGAGTTGATTCTAATTTGGTAACGTCATCGGTGCACATAGTTTCTGCCGTAGGCTAGCGTGATGACATTCTCCATTCCACAGAAATGACCCCATAATTCAGGAGCTTAATTTCCAATGTAAAAAAAAAGAATTCTGAAATTTATGGCCATTTTGTTAATCACATATGCACACATAGATACACAGTAAAGATTAATATTACGGAATTTTTTAAATTGCATACATATACATAGATTACATTTTATTTAGTAGCATAGACTACCTCCCTTGTCAATAACTACTATACTAGGGGTCTGTAAAGATTGCAATAGAATATCACCAGGATAACTACCGTAACCTCTGATAATACTGTTTTTAAATATGCATTATTATACTATTAAAATTGTATATGACGTATTAATTTTTATTTTAATAAAATTTATATTTGATCAACAGTTTGCCATAATAAGATTTTTGCTTTAAAATAATACATATTATTTAAAACCCGTTGATATTTTCCACCAATCAAATAAATACTCGTATAATTATCGTTTAAGGTCTGTCCCAAGAGAGTATTTCTTGTTTTTCCTCGGATAGACGGACGGCCGGTCGGCGGTTTCTTTGGCTGGGTTTGAGGGAGGAGAGTCTCAGGAAAGGCGGAAGACCGGTGATAGTTGGCTCCCAACATTTGCGGAGTGCAGATTATTCGTTTGCGAAACCTCTATATTGTAAGCTCGTTACGCTCCGTCATAAATCGGCCATTGGAACTGCTCTATGTTATCAAACCTTGCGTGAAACTGGGAAAAACCGCGAAAGAGACTCATGAAACGCTCAAGACAGCTTATAGTGATAACGTCATATGTAGAAAGGGAGATAGGCATCGCCTTTTAAGGGAAAATATGGCTATGGGAAGATGTGTGCGAAGTTGGTGCCGCGAGTGCTCTCGGACGAACAAAAGAAAACTCGCACGCGGATCTGCCAAGAGTTTCTCGACCATTCCTCGGCCGCCATACAGCCCTGGCGTTGTCCCACCAGACTTCTTCCTCTTTCCCCGCCTTGGATCAGTGCTGAAAAGGCATCGCCACAGCTCAATGGAAGCGTTACAACAGGTCGTGACGAGGGAACGTTTTAGCATTCCGCCTTCCAGGACGCGTACGAGGCGTGGAAAATATATGAGAAATTGCCACTTCCAGCCCAGATATGTAAATGCAAGGAGCAGATATCGGTAAATTCAAGGATATAAATTTGTAAAAAAAACGACTGCCGTGTCATGTTTCATTTGGCAGCTACTGCCTATATCTCGAATGCGTGATAAATGCGGGATAATTTATTTATTTTCTCCCGTAATTGATGATTATGTGACTAATAGATACGCACCTGGTTTTTCTCAAAAGTAGTATGAATGAGTCGATTAAAAAACGTTTATTGCCAGAATTGGTAAATTTACTCAAAAATCTTCAAAGTAGTACCCTTGAGCGAGTGAACAATAAACTTATTCAGGGAATTAATTCCATGGATTTTTACAAAGCCGAGCGGTATTCTATTCAATCTTTTTAAAACACCAAATTTGAAAGCAAGTTAATCATGAAACAATGGTATTAGTTAACTCTGCCAGCAATTGCATGAACGATTCCTTTTTCATTTAATAGAGACGGTTTGTGTCTTATTCAATGTTTGATCACAGGGCCACAAACTGCGCATTCTATGGTTTAAACGTTCGGTTGCTTACGCGATAACCTAAGCACAATAAAAACACAACACTTGAGACTATTTTAATCAATAGCAGATCATACGAGCATTGTATGTTAACACTGAAAGGAAACTTACACGGTCGATACAATTAAGCACTGACGCAATAAGTTACGCAGAAAGTAAACTATCCGCTTTCTCAAGTTTAAATGATTTCGCTGACGAGAATACGAAGAGACTATTAATCACGAAATATTGAAAAAGAATAAAATATAAATAAAATAAACACTGCTTTGCACAACACTTTGGCTAGTAGTTGGACAATTAAGTCGTGAATTGGGAGAAGGTAGATAGCTGGTAGCTGTTGGGAAGAACATTTTTTAGAAGAAAGCAGCTGAGATGCGTCCTTTCACTTCTGCAGCCAGACATACAATACTCAAATCTCAAAAGCCTTCACCTATCCACACCGGTCCTCTTACTTCAAAAATCAAGTTTCAAAGCGGTTCAAAGTGACACTCCATTTAAGTCTTTTCGCTTAAATTTTCTTCCCGATTACTCTAGATCATCTACATCTACATAATACGCCGCAAGGGCGTGTGGCGGGGGGGGGGGGGTAATGATAGAACATTGCCATCACCTCCATCCTCTTCTTAAAAACCTCTTCGATAATCGCAATTCATCTTGTCATGTCCTCATTACTTTGACAATTACACCCCCTCCCTATTGGTGAAATGTTATACCTTCTCTAACATACTATATGTCCTCTAATTAAAACATTTAATATAGATACCTTGTTTCTGGTGAACGTAATGTCATTTTCATTTCATAGAATCACAGAGCAATCAAATTGGCTCTGCAATGCGCTCACCAATTCCCAACGAGCAGATATAAGACAATCATCACAAACGATTCACCGCCATACAAATACACGTATGTACTCCATGTGACTGTCGGAAATGATTCGTAAATCGCGTGGTTGATCTGGGGGAAGTAGCAGAGGCCCTCATTATGGATTCTATCGCTTATGATTGTTTTTAATGAAAACGTTGGAATAATAACGTAGAAGAAGAGTAAATTCAAACATTACGAAAACTGTAGATTTTTGGTCATTTTCGTGGTCAATAGATATCAACACGAGTTAAATCGGAATTAAATCAGACCTGTAACATTTTTTGAACTTTAATCGGCGAGGATGACATGCAAAGCTCTCCCATGCACGCAACCACCGGAATATCTTAAGTGCTGCTGCCTCCACGTGTTGTCCCTTCTCCCTTTCAATCGGAGCGCAAACATTCCGATTGTTGCGTTTACTTCAATATGGAAATTACCCCTTTTCACCGTATATTTTACGTTTCTCATGTAACAGAGTAATCATGAATGAATAACTGATCGTAGCACTTTTCCACTTGATAAAAATATTTTTTTTATATACGACCGGGTTTCGATATATTACATCATCATCAGGTAACCAACTGAAGTTGTGTTCAAGATTATATACCTTCCGGAAGGGGTGGAGAGGGCGTGGTAGGAAACGAGGGGGGGTTGGAGAGGGGGGGGAAGGAGGGGAAGGGTGTGAAGGGAAAGACAAGGGAGACATTTACAAGAAATAGCGGAAACAGCGTATTTACCTTGTTAAAAAACACACACAGTATATATAGTCTTTAGGGTTCGAAGTGATCCTGTTGGGTGGATGGCGGCAGTCTCCAATGAACCATCGGTGGCCGGGACGGGACCAGTAGACCGGCTGGGTTTGGAGGCCAAGGATTAGGCCCTTCTGGAAGAGTGGTGGTGGAATACCCCCACTTAACTCACACACGGGGGGGGGGAGGAGAAAGCACTCAAGGAAGGAGGCGGTTGTGTGTCACGCGTGGTCAAAGTTTACTGGCGAAAGTTGATGGAAAGGACCCCTGGGATGGAGGACGAAGTGAATTGCATGTCATTGAGAAGAGGGGTTTTCTTCTTAACTCGTTGGACAATTTCTAATTGTTCCAACGCGTCTAATTTTCTGCATTTATTTGACACATGAAGCACTTTTAATTTAAATTCACAGGTGTGGTTAGCCTCGAGTAAGTGTTTGGCGATCATAGATGTGGTGTTGCCTAAAATTGTGCACTTCTCGTGTTCTTTGATTCGGGTGGAGAAATTCCTACCCGTTTGGCCCACATATAGTATATGGCCCCACACTCGCACTGTATGGCATACACACCACTCTTCCTAGTATTGTCGATAGTATCCTTGTATTTACAGAGGAGTTTTGATATGTTGAAGGGGGTATAAAAAGAGACTCTAAATTTGTCCTTCGGGAGTGCATTCGCTAGATGGTATGATGAGTTGTTGATGAAGGAGATTTTGCACCATTTTCGGGTATCCGTGGCCCGTACCATTTGTAGGGAGGTTGTTATGTTAGTGGCAAGCTTGGTCCTTTTCTTCCGGAGTAAGGAGTTGATCAAAACCTCCTTGTAGCCATTGTTGACGGCGATGCGTTTAATAATATTTAGGTCGTGGTCAAAATGTGCTTTAGGCATGGGGATTTTGATCAATTCAGTTGGTTACCTGATGATGATGTAATACATCGAAACCCGGTCGTAAATAACAATATTTTTATCAAGTGGAAAAGTGCGATCGATCAGTTATTCATTATGTTCGACTTCCACCACATCACGCCTGAAACTACTCAATTTAACAGAGTAATCGATAATCATCGAGCCGCCATTGTTTTTCTCCTTTGTGCGGTAATTTATTTTCTATGCATCATCAGCAATGCATGTTAACACCTTTAAATGATGTAGCATACTGTGTAAATAATGATAAAAGAACGATCCAGCAGGCATATATTAATTGTGTTCAGGTAACTTTTGAACTTATGCCACATTTTCGAAAAGTTATTCACTCTCATTATCAATTAAGTTAGTTTACGCTCAATTTAACAGGGCTGTTGAAGTTTTTTCATACCTGAATATCAGCCAAAGTTGTGATTTTACGATCAGAGGAAGAGCCCAATGCAAATAACGATTCTCGGAGGAGAAATTTTCTCTCACTCTCACATTTTTCATTGAATGGTTCCCGAGATAATAGTCGCTTTGTTTTTATTTCTACGAAATATGGATGAAGGTCGATTTAAATTCATCCGACATTCTGGGGTAGATTTTATGGACCGCTAAACGGAGCGATGAATCAAAGATAGGAAGAGCGTGACATTTAATTTACTACCACTAAAAAAATGTAAGAATTGCAGTTTGAATAAATCAAAAACTCTAAACATAAATTTTTCAAACCTATCTCACCATCTCGGCTCCTACCGCAATTTTTAACCGTCGATTTCGATCAGAATGATTTTTCTGATCGATGTGTTGCTCTTGAATTTTTCCTTATTTTATTCTAACTGTCACGAGTTTTATGCAGAGAGCTTTAGCGGTGATGCAGATAGAAGTTTCTTTCAAATTTTAACATTTTGACAAGAGCAAAGAAAAAAAATTAGTCATCACTCAGTGGTTATTTAGCGTTGATGCCTTGCATATTTGTTTAATATTCGAAGTCATAAATTCAGCCCTATACAATTCGCTCACAACAGGAATATGTTCCCATCGCCTTTCGTGGAACCATTTCCAAAGCGAATATTCAAATTTATATTCAGCTTTTTAAATTAATATTCCAGCACAAATATTATGGAGCTCGTGTTTCGGAACTTATCTTTTCTTACTTCATGCATTTCGGTTATTCCGATGGTACCGCATGCGTCATATTATCGATTGTTTATATTCGCTCGGAGAGCGATTTCGTGTGTTTGTTTCGCATTAATTTCTAACCCGATCTGAACTGAATTTCGCTTCATCACTTATTAAGGCCATTAGAAAATTGCCGCCCAGCGGTATTTTCACCTCTAATCCCTCCCACAACCCTTCATTTCATCCCTTTGGCAATTGAGGCAGTTGACCAAAAGGAGCTAAGTATTTAAATCACCCCCAATGACCATGCGAGACTCATTTTAAGGGTTTCCAGAGAATAAAGCGAGGTGGGCCCCGAGGGTATCCGGACCACAACGTCTATTTGGGGACCTCTGAGACACCAGCCTCGAGAAACCTTGCAGTTTGCAGAGCACCGCTGTGCCATGCAAAAGGCCGTATTCGCCAAGTATTTCGTCAAATACCTCATCCTTTATTTATACATATTTTGGATGTTTGCAAATCCCGGTCCATGTCTAGACTGCAATTTTTCGAGGTGGAAGGATATGGAATTGATCCAAACGGATAACAAAACACCGCAAATGAAGCCCTGAATATTTTAAATGCACTCTACTGCACATTCTGTGATCGACACCATTATATTAGTCTCCATTCATCTACCTCACTACCT
The DNA here is from genome assembly GCF_022747635.1 of Hetaerina americana. Classification (NCBI taxonomy): domain Eukaryota; kingdom Metazoa; phylum Arthropoda; class Insecta; order Odonata; family Calopterygidae; genus Hetaerina; species Hetaerina americana. The sequence goes on from NW_027287095.1 coordinate 19,037,850, forward strand.
CGCCCACCCAGCCACCTCGCCGTCGATTGGGGACCGACGGACTGGCCCTCGACAGAGCGCGCCGTATCAAGCGGACAACGGAACCACCACGGCGCACTCCCCCTCCCGACGGCCGAGGCGCGAACTAGATTATGATCCTATGCTGTGGCCCGGACCGGTAAAACCGCGAGAGGGCGCCTCCGTGTTGAGCGCCGGCGCCAGAGGGAGGAAGCCTGAAGTCTCGTGCATAAGACTGCACGAGGAAAGGGAGAGCAAACAAGAGCAAGGGGGAGGGATGGAGCGAATGGCCGCGGGCGGAAATCGGGGATGCGATAATTTATTCGCACCGGCAATAGAGGACAGCACCAATCACACCCGTCGAAGAAGTCAAAGTACCGCTCATAGTAGGAGCGAAACATTTCGAAAGCCTCCCAAAGGCTGTTCCGTTCATGTTTCCGATACAAACATATTACGATTAAATAAGAGAAAACGTTTTAAACTTGTTCGATCGCTCCCCGGATGCAAAAAACGTTAAGCCACTTGAAGAAGTCAAAGTTTATTTCTTCAAAATGAGTCATTGTATTTTAATTCAGTAAAATTTGTCTAACAGAATGCTTGTTTTTGTGTTAAATGCTGTGTCAAAACGTTTTTGCCGTCCTTGGTAGAAACTTGATACATATTTTATTTGGAAAATGAATCGGTTTTCGAGTCCTAAATTCCGACGGACCAACGTAGCGTGTTTACCAACCTGTTATTTATCGTAGTGTTACGTAACTTGAGTTTTGAATGAAAAAGAAACCTGAGGACGAATTTGACAATTAACCTCTTTAAAGATATGTATCAATTTATATCCTGTATCTTCTTTCTTGAAAGAGCACCCTTTCGCTCTCTAGAGGGTCAATTGGTCCCCTCCTGTGTTTGTCTTTTATTTGTTCCAATCACTTTTCCTTATATCTTTTCCATGTAAATGAATATTTATAAATCGATGGTGTAGAAGCACTCACGAGAGCAATATAACTTTTGAACTCTAAAACAGAACACAAAGATTAAAAATGAAAACAAGTAAAAGGACTCTCACATTTCAGAAAGTACACGTTTCGGCCTCTTCTGAGGCCTTTTTCAGGCTAGACTAAGTCTGACCTGAAGAATGTATCCGAGAAGGCCGAAAGCTAAAACTTTCTGAAATGTTAGTGTGCTTTTACCTGTCCCCTATATTTCATCTTTGCGTTATATTGTGCCGCCTAATATTCAAAAACACTAAGCATGCATCACTGAAAACAAAAATACAATTGAAATACAGTGTTGCGTGGACTTCTTGAAAAACGCAATGAGTTGAGAAGAGAAGAGAGTTATTATTCAATTAACGTTTCAAACAATGCATTGAATGAAGGATCCAGCTCAGTTCATTAGATTGAGGGAGGGGCGAAGGTTATGACTTTACGAGTGTGTGCGGGAGAGGGTAGGGGAGTAAGGCGGAAGAGGTTAATGCAGCGGGATATTCGATAGTCTCGGGCGCCAGGGAGGGTGGAGAGAGGGAAAGGGGATGGTGGGGGAAGGGCGGAGCGGGAGGGCGTGGAGGAAAGGGGATATGACGATGGAGCGCATTGCGATGAGGAAGGAACGTCCTGTCTGCTGACGAGTGGCAATAACGAGGCACGGCTTGCGCGGCGAGGAGTTTGAGATATTGCAAGGGGGGAGGAGGGAACGGGGACAGGAAGGGGTGAGGAGACGATGCGTACACAGCTGGGACGGATAAGAGAGTGTAATTCTGATTCCGACTGCTATTTTCCGCTGGGGCGCTATGCATTTATTTCCGGTGGCGAGTACGGCAGTATCGAAGACACCCAATTTCACAACCGATCAGGGAACAAAACGCTAATGGCATACCGAATGACTATCATTTAACAGCCACAAATAATACTGGCGGAATAAGCTGGATACCGCCAGTGGGAATGTGATGTTAATCACCGTAAAAATTAGAGAAACTGGTAGTATTTATAAGGGGGGGCGACCGAGAGCTAAGGTCAATGGCACCATTGGAGTTGGGTGGGCAATTCGGTAGGGATAGGATATTCAGGAGCTAGGGGAAGGATGGCAGGCATCGGCCTGATCTTAATGATGAAATACTTGTATGCCAAGAGGTCCAGAAAATTAACGCACCATTTAATTCACTTAAAGTCCTCTGCACATGGCACCCCAAGTGGGTTTCGGGATTCGAGTGAGAAATCCTGCCAACTCCGGGTTTCGACTCATGGCCATCGGTCAGTATATTAGCCACCACATCATCCTCATCTCACGCTATATGAATCTCCTGCGGTGATTTCGTCATCGACAACTTAATTCCATAGCAAATTACTTTACCCTTGAGGAACATAGATAAAGAACTCTGGAAACTAGTTATTTGCGAATTCATCCGTGTACCTGGAACTCTGGCGTCAAAAGGCGGAATCACTTCCAAATTAATTAGCTCCATATTTTCACACAATTGGCACGATAAGTTTCTTGGAAGGTTTTAAAAACTTCATGTGATTTAAATCATGTATTTTGATATTTTTTTACTCTGACAATGCCGCATGATGTCGAGTAGTGCTCGTCACACTATACACACGAATATGAACTGATATATATTTATTAAATGAAGAACGCAATGTATCTTCCCACTGTTCTTTATTTAAGTAAAACTAGTTTCAACGCTTAAGCGTCATCTTGAAACTAGTTGTACGTAAATAAAGAGCAGTGGAAAGATACATTGTGTTCTTCATTTAATAAACATGAACTTCCACAAAGTTGAGCCGGGAACAATTGAATATGAAATGATATCGTTGTAGTATAGATCAGCACTACCTACCGCTGCGTGAAGTACGAGGGTCATCCGGAAAGTAGTACCCGTTCGTGCCGCATGAAGTGCTGACGACGCGAGTAGCCGCTGGACGAGGTCAGATAGCTTCAGTGGCTTGTCTGCCTTCTCTGAGCCAAGTTGCGTGACGCTAGCATTGCCTGTGTTGTTTCTGTGATTGTTTACAATGTTTAAAAAAATTGAGAACGCCGCCAGTTGTGAAGTGAGGGCAGTGATTAAATTCCTCAATGCAAGAAACGTTCGCCCATGTGATATTCATCGCCAATTAAAGGAGGTGTATGGAGACAATGTAATGGACGAGTCGTCTGTTCGGCGGTGGTGTCGCAACTTCAACATGGGGAGGGGGAACACACACGACGATGAGCGTTCGGGGAGACCGTCTGTCATTACAGACCAACTGGTGAGCTCAGTTGACGAATTCGTGAGGAACGATCGGCGCGTCACAATTGATGACATCTGTGAGCATTTTCCCAATGTTTCTCGAACAATTGTTCATGAAATTGTTAAACACCATCTGCATTATGCAAAAATTTGTGCAAGATGGGTCCCTCGCGTATCTCAATGAGCTGGCGGCGAAGGGCTATGCAGCAGGAATACAGAAACTTGTCACACGTTATGACAAATGCCTTAATTTGCTTGGAGATTATGTTGAGAAGTAGTTTAAAGTATCCTCTTTCAAATAAAATTTTTTATGTTTGTTAATATTTACTTTTGTGTCTTTATTTCACGAACGGGTACTACTTTCCGGATGACCCTCGTACTATTTCTTTATCCTACATTAATAAGCACTTAATTGCCACTCATGCAGAATGTTAACCCTGGGCCATGGATGATTCTTATATATCGCATATCCAAGTGAATGAATACAGGTATATATACGTATATATTACTATTCGGTAATTTACCGTTTAAGGTAGGTTTTGGATAGACGCACACACAATATTTGCGCGTTCAAAGAAGAGTAAGGATTCAAATTAACATGGAAAAGGCAAAGACACTTAGTTTAGTCGCTTCATAGAATCACGGAAAAGGGAACGGTCTTATACACTCGTAAAATAGAGTAACGTACATATAATTAAGAAAGCGGTTGTACAGAGAGGGGAGGGCCAAGTGGGGGGTTGTTCTTTCCTTTATCCTATTTCTACCGCCGTCCCCATCTCCCTTCCACACCAAAGTTCTCTCTCCGTATGCGTCGAGATCATGTCGTGACACATACTTTAAGCTCACGCGTTTGTTCTATTTCGAAACCTGTTCTCCGAGGAGGCCCAAGGAAAGTTGTCGCTTAGAATAAAATATAACCAGGGCAAATATTTCTGTGAATAAGATTGTTGTAGAGAAAATGGACGTTTCACATAATGACATCTATGAGCGGAATAACCTAATCCGCTATATGAGTCTCGATAGCCTGACGGAAGCTGTGGTCGAAGAGGGAGGACAGGGTGAACAATTTGTAGACAGGGAGAGCCAAATTTGGATGGAGAAGCTGGGGCCAAGCGGTGGCGGAGATGAAATTTAAAGACCGAGATGAGGAGAATCCCGTCAAAAAACTACAAAATCGAAGACCATCTTTACATTCGGCTTCCACATCTTTTGGTAATTGCATTTGCAAGCAACGCTGCCGTGCCTTGGGGCGCTTTCCGTGCATGCAGACTGGCAATCAATCCCGAGCGCAAAGAGGAGAAGGATTCGGCTAATTCTTTAGAGTGGTACGCAGCTGTTTTTTCCCATTCGGGCACGTTGGAGAAGTAGGATCAAATTTCCGGGAATGAGACGAGAGCGGAATGGGATGGGATTGGAGGGCGGACCGTATTTCATTTTATCGCGGAGAATCGTTTTTGCGAGAGGGACTTGCGCGAAATGATTCCGAGCCCTCGCAAATAAAACGCCCGAGAATGGGAGGGATGATAAGTAAGGGGTCCAAATCGAATCGAAGTGTGTCGTTCGGGCGGTAAAGATGCAACCCCCAACTTGCACACGAACTTACACACACACACACACGCACACACACACTGTACATGCTAGTGTTTACCGTCCTGGACGGCCGCAAACGATTGCACCCGGATCCCCAAAGACGTCGTCTCCATGGCTGAGGATTGTGAGCCCTTCGGCGGATAATACGTAGTCGTCCAATTTCGATCCTATCCGTAGTCATGGCCCGACGGCGTAATTGGCTCGTGCGACCTTCCACAAAGAAGACGATGTGTCTGTTTCTAATTTCGGTCTTCTCAAACTTTCTTCGATTGGAGAACAACCTTATTCCATCTTCACCAAACCCTGGGTTCCAAATCATATTTTTTAGACTACTTTGAATATTTACATGCATTGTGTGTGAATTTATGAACATAATTTTACTATATATATATATATATATATATATATATATATATATATATATATATATAATATCTTCGAAATGGAACGCTCTTCGGCGACGCACAAATATATAAAAACACAGATGTAGATTTTTAGAATATAGAGACACAAAGAAAGGACACTCACAATTTGTTATTTGACGTTTCGACAGCACGGCTGTCGTCTTCAGAATTTTCTGAAGACGACAGCCGTGCTGTCGAAACGTCAAATAACAAATTGTGAGTGTCCTTTCTTTGTGTCTCTATATTCTAAAAATCTACATCTGTGTTTATATATATATATATATATATATATATATATATATATATATATATATATATATATATATATACCATAAGCACAGTAATCAACCCGAAGGTAAGTTTAGCATATATGCATATATATAAATATATATAACACATATGCATATATATATAGATATATATATACTCATACAAACATAAAAACTGTAAATATACCATTAGGATACATGTATGTCCAAGGATACGGCGGTAAATATCAAATGACGAAGGCAAGGGTAATGGGGAATGTGGTAGGTTGAGGAATCCAAGGAGAAAGAAAATCCCAAACGGGGAACAGAGGCACTTAAATAGAACCACCGGTTGAGGAATCCTATTTGGGCTGGTTAAATTGCAAAATGGAAACGGAGCCGAAAGAGGCGACTCAAGACTGGTGGCTTGTTCTGCGACGGTCGAGTGCGCCAGCGGGCAGGAGCGCGACACACCCCCGGAGTAGACTCTCTCCTCCCATATGCGGGCCCGACTTTTTACTTCCATGCTCGGGAGAATATTCCATTCACCGATACCCGAAATATAGATATTTTGCTAAATAGAATAATTCTACAATTTGGAAAGCAAATTTTAATGGTTTACTTGATGGAAACATTACTTTTTTCTAAAATAGAAGATTATTGGATTTTATTACTCGTTCTGCATTTACTTTTGGCAATTGGGAAATAACTGGAACTTCACCGAAACCAGATTCTTAATGTCATACTTCGGGCATTCTTTTTACGGCTCCTGTCTCACGTCTATGAGTTGTCTTGCAACGTAGGATGAAATTATACATAACTCTATTCAATTGATTACAATCATCCAAGTTTATCTAACCATTATTCATCTATAGCAGTAAAAATGGTCAAAAATGAGTCCTAGTGCAGGAAGCAACACTCTAAAAGACTTTCTTCGGCGTGGAAGACATATCTCTTAACTCTTTACACTTGCAAGATGCAATATTTTTGCATGACCCACGGGCATCTGGGTGGAGTAACAATAAGTTTTGGGCGTGGTATTATAGTGTGTTACTGCTTTTGTTTTGAAGAAGTTCTACCAATATTCATCAGAAACTGACTTCTTGACAATGGTTGAGCTATTTGCCATATTTTAGAAATATTTTATTTCCTCAATCAGGATTAACATATGATTTCTCCAAATGAGAGGTAATTGAATAACAAAACGAAAGGAAATGAGACATTGAAGAAAAATTTAGAGATAGATACATTTTCTGTGATTTACTTAAAAATATTAATTCACATATTTATTTTATGTTGATTCTTGATACTCCTTTTGAAGTATTATTTATTTGAAGAAGAGTATGAAAAGGGAAAATAAATATCTTTGGCAAGCAATCGTCAGAATTTTTTCCGACTGTGTCACACCAGCATCTTTATTGAAAGACGGGTAAAAAGAGAAGTAATTATTCTAATAAAGAATGATCTTCAATGATTCGACATTTCAAAGATAGAAATTGCACAGTGGTTTGTTTCCCTTTGACGTGTTCTATGCGAACATTGCGGACGAGTCCTCATTTATGTCCACGAAAAGTAAAAAGCTACACACACGTCGGTCTGCTCTGGGCCAGAGAAGCGACACCGATGAAGACTATGTGAGTAGTATTTCAATCGTTCATGTCGCTCGGCAGCAAAAGCTGGAATCATCGCGGCAGACAACTAGAGTTCCCCATTTTCACCATTCGGCTTTGTAATTCATTATTTCTGTGGTAACTTTAGGTGTCAAAAAAATATACGTAAATGGAGTAGCTGTATTGAGTAAAAAACACAGTGTCTGGCATTACTTGGTGGAAATCCTTAATGCCGAAGAAGACGCCTTGCTTTCCCACCTGAAAAGTTTTATGTTATGACATAGGCTTCGTTACAGCGTGACATCAGAAGATGATACGCCGTAACAAAACCTAGGTCGTAAAAGGAAACTTTTTATGTGGAAGAGTAAAGTGTATTCTTTCATCATGAAGTAAAGAGTGCTAAAAGCCAACAGAGCATAAAAAAGAAGAGTTAGAACAAATATTTTAGATGACAAACATGTGATATGAATGGCATCTGGGCACGAAGTAGCGGGACCCACCGGGGAATGTTCTGTTCCTACCCGCGCCCTCTGCATCTCTGTCTCCGAATGACTCGAGGGTTGCGGGGCCAGTGGAGAACATCCATTGACTACGGACGCCACTTATTCTTGATTTCAACGTTCCCTGGTTTCCTGATTTTCCTGGTTTCCGGACCAAAATATTTTACTCGTGGTTTTTCGTTAAACTCTGCATGCTCCGTGCTCAAATTTCCTTACATAATCCACATACACTCTCTTAATACATGTATATCGTGCGTAAATCAATAGGTCATTTAAATAAAATTTTCTAAAATAATTTTGCTAACAAAAATTTGATAACTACTGCAGGAAATAATGAACAAAGTTCCTTCCTTGTTTTTACAATAGGATTTAATTCGTTCCATTAATAGCAATTTAAAATCGACGATAAAAATCTAATATTACGTTAGCATTACTTTCGCAGAATTCCTCGTTTATTATTAAACTGGATTCTCGATGTGAAAGTTAAAACTCCAATTTTTACAAGGCTTATATTTAATAACTAACCTTTAAAAATGTTTACTGTCCTAAGATATAAGATTGGATTTCATCTCTACTAGAACAATAAAAGATGACTTATCGAGGAAAGAAGTCAAATATTTTCAACAAAAGAAAGATAAGGCAAAGAAATGATAAAGTGAAAGGCACTTTCTAAATGATCCAAATTTTAAACTAAAAAGTAACTGCTGCATGAACACTGATATAATACAGGGTTCGTCCGGAAAATAAGTATACTGATTTTTTCCCGCCGCTCCAGGCGCGCCCAGCACCACTCTGACGGGCTGCGATTGGAGGGGGGTATGTTGGCAAGCGACGCTGAAAGAGGCAGTCGACTCTGAGCTGTGGTGTAGTGAGGAGCTCTGTTAACGCAAACCTCCACGCTCGGCCCACGTCACGGAACGCGATGCCGAAGTTTTTGGAGCAGCGTTATTCCATCAAATTTGCGGTAAAGCTTGGGAAATCGTCTACCGAAACTGTCGGTATGATTAACCAGGCTTACGGGGAGTCAGCCATGTCCAGAAACATGATCTTTCGGTGGCACAAGATGTTCGTGGAGAGCAGAGAAGAGGCCGACGACGAACCACGGCCTGGACGCCCATCAACGACACTCACCGACGAAAATGTGCGAAAAGTTCGCGATGTACTGAACTCTGATCGTCGTCTTAGTGTAACTTAGTGAAAAACAATAATGCACGAGATTATTAGGGAGCAAATACAGATGCGAAAAATTTGTGCAAAGTTGGTGCCGAAAGTGCTCAGTGATGATCAAAGACTCAATCGTTTGGAAATCGCGACACAACTTGCGGATCACTGCAAAAATTATCCACATTTTTTAGAGAACGTTGTTTCGGATGACGAGACGTGGATCTTTGAGTACGACCCGGAGTCGAAGAGACAAAGTGCGGAGTGGCACACCCCATCATCACCCCGTCAAAAGAAAGCTCGCATGAGCAAATCTCGGATCAAGGCGATGCTCATTGTCTTTTTTGACAAAAGGGTAGTCGTCCACTACGAATTTGTACCTGAACGACAAACTGTAAATGCTGCATTTTACGTCCAAGTGCTCGACAGGCTTCGAAAACGAGTCGCCCGCGTCCGGCCAGCGATCAAAAACATCTGGCGGCTGCATCACGACAATGCGTCGTCTCACACCGCGCTTGTCGTGTCGGACTTCTTGGCCAAGCACGGCGTGGCAACGCTGCCGCACCCGCCCTACAGCCCGGACTTGGCACCACCGGACTTCTTTCTGTTCCCGAAGATAAAGAGGAGTTTGAAAGGAACGCGATACGGGACTTTGGACGCCGTCAAAGAGGCCGTGACGACGTGTCTTCGAGAGGTTCCCGATGATGCCTTCGCGGGAGCGTTCCAGGAATGGGAACGCCGCTGGAACAAGTGTATCGACTCACAAGGGTCCTATTTTGAGGAATATTAGCTTAAGATATGTAAAAGTGTAATACATTTTTTTTCCTGAGCTCAGTACACTTATTTTCCGGACGAACCCTGTATATCCCATCACTCTACCTGCGCCCTTAAACTCACTAAGCATGGACATAAATCTCTCAGCCATATTAGGCGTTCCGTTGGCTCATCACTTTCGAAATTTTTACCCCCAAGTGGAAATTTAAAAGAGAGAAGACCAAGCGTCCCCTGGAGCTGGGTGGGGGCTCTGAGGGTGAAGAACTTGTTGCCCTAACTCACTGATTCTTCCTGGACCGCAATAGATATACGTAAAGTCATCATGATGGAGCAATTATTCTTTCCCGCCAGTAGCCCTGAAGCTCAGTACACTTATTTTCCGGACGAACCCTGTATAACAAATGGTCGCTCATTCGCCACCATGGCACCGCCCTTATTAAAGATTGATAGTGCGGGCACGGGAAGATATTCGCTATCTCATAAGCCTGGAAGAAAACCAGCGCTCAGCAATTGTCTTTGCACTTTACTGTTTATTTCGCTAGTGTTCATGAGTTCAAAAATTTGGCGAAAAGCAACCGACTTGGCCTACTTAACAAAACCCCTTGGACACATCGGATTCTGCCGCTAAGGATACAGGCAAAGAACGTGAAACAATTTCCCAGAGGATTTTGATGATTTGAGGTGGAACTACTCCTTCCAGGTGCCAGAATCTACGTAGTTTAACTCAGTCTCGACTGTTAACAAAACCTAACTTAGGATGCTGGAAAGAGAGAAAGGAAAGCGACCTTACGTTTTTATTTGTTATTTAAATAAAAAAGAGGAATTCTATCACGTAGCCACTGCGCTTAGAGTTTTGACAATGTTTGTAAACTGAAGAGAAATTATAATTAATAATTGAAAAAAATTCTTATTATTTCCAAACTTTGGTCATGATAGGAAGCGGAGAAATTTTCTTCCTGTTTCTCACTTTTTTGTATCCAAGTTTTCGGAGGATAAATTTAAAAAAATAAAATTTTTCCTTCAATACTCTTCTTCTTATACAAACAAGGCATATGAAATCAATCATCTCATTTTTTCAATTTTTCATCCATTCATCATATTTTTTAAAATAATTATCTTATTATCACCCATTTTTGGAAATTACAATATAAATATTTTGGATATTAACATGAATTTAGCCCTTTTAATGTTTTCACGTGTATGACCGAGACACTCGGGTAAACACGTGATATAAGTGCAAAAATAGTTCTTATTAATACGCAATACTTCAAAAATGAGCAACAATAAAAAAATTTAAATAATTTAACCACATTTAATACATACACGTTCATAACGATGATTATTATGGAGAAATTTTCGTTAATTTTCGGGCAAATTTAGCCATGATTTCGGAATAACTTTGGCAGCTAAGACAGAGGGGTGTGTACTGTGCAATTCTGTTATTGTTGCTCATACATCCAATTGGGGTGATTTTATTGTGAGACGAGGGGCAGGGAGTGACAATCGATGATGGGACGCGGGTGCGCTGGGGGCCGCAGCGGGGAGGGGGAAACCCCAGCGAATGCAGAATGGGGACCGTGAGGAAGAACTGATGAGGAAAGGTGACGACGGGCAGTGCGATCGAGAAGCGCCGCACAATTCGCATCAATCGCTCGCCCGATACACAAAGTTCTCTTCCGTGCTTATAAATGGACTTGATGCTACGACAGAAATTATTCGACTGTTTTACATCAGCAAGCATAATAAAATTACCAACTAATAACCCACTGAACAAATAATCATACGACAGTAGTACATGAATGTGAGAATAAAAGCTAAACTCATGGCACAAAAAATTACAACTTCGCGTTTGCAAACAAGAGGGATGAAAAGTTCATTTTTTGATATCACTTTTAATTCCTTCATGATCCCAAAATATTTATGTCGAAATTCAACCAACTGCTTTGTGAAAAAATATGCAAGGCATGGTTTATTAGAGCTATTCGTATTTCAAATCCACAACTTACGAGAAATGAGTATCACGCCAATAAGTCCACCTTGTAATTTTTTGGTCAGGAAAAATAAAAATATTTTTTGCAAATTTATCTTTCTCGAGAAAATAATGTAGATCCAAGGTAGAAAATTGGTATTCATGACAAATGTTTGCACAAAATTTGGCTACCATAAATGAAGGTACTTAATGGATTGAAAACTTAGCTAACGAAATTTTAGAAATTCCCATGATCAAATTGGGAATCAGGCCGTCATGATGACAAACATTTTTGAAAGTAAAACCACCTACCATTCCAATAAAAATTAATATATCAATGCTAAACATTCCTTTTTTAGCTCAATGTGGAATAAATTGGTCAACGAAATTATCGTAATACGCTTTCGTTTCCCATATACTGCTTGATATAATTTTATAATATCCTGGAATTAAATAATAAACGGCTTCGCGCTCATTTTCAATTAAAACTAGAGATATAAATAGAAATTAAATGGCATATAAATATAAACAGGAAAGACCTACGGTTGGCAAAGAAACGGAATCTGAGAGAATTTTAAATTAAGACCCAAAGTCACGTGCTTCGAAACGCGCCGCTTTTTAACGGGACCGTGAGTTCATTGATTTCGTCTGGCTCTCTTTCTTCCTCCGTCAATTTTAGAATACTCAACTTAAAGCGCACCAGACATTGCACGGCAAACGGGTTGAAAAATGATTGCATATAACAGAAACAATTTAAATTTACGAGTCCATTAACACAGAGATTCATGCTAATATTTTTGCAAACCTTAATAACAGCAGGAAATATATCTTTTCCCGGCATAAGAAAGAGTTGATAGTATAAGCGGGGTCAGAAATAAAATGTTAGAAGGCACTGTGTGGAATCGTAGTTGAGCGCAGAATATGGCAAGTCAAAAAATATATCTCCGTGAAGAAGCAAAATACGATATGTTGTACAGTTGTAAAGACCATCAATTCCACAAGGAAGGATTAACTGAGAGAAATTTTGCGTGCAGAATTATAATATTTGCATACAAAATGTCCCCGTAATAATACAGACCAAGCACTCACTCATTAGGGCCAACAAGGGCTCATGCATCTGGAGCATGCATGTAATAAACTGCCGTTTTCAAGTCGCACAAGCTGTTCAAAGATGACCGTAAGTGTGGAGAATAAGGGCTCCGTGCTGAATGGCCATCGACGTCAAGAACCGATGACAACGTGCAACGTGTGAGTGAAATACTGATCGCAGACCGTGGGTCAAGTGTGCGCATGATCGAAGGTCGCATTGGTATTGATACGACGACGGTGAAATTTCTCTAGTATATTTGAATTTTTTCGATATTTTCTCTCTATTATCACTGAAAATTTGGCGATTCAACATATCTGCGCTAAAATTTTCCCAAAGGTCTTGACGAATGACCAAGAGCAGAGTCGCGCGTCTGCTTGCGAAGATCTGCAAAGCGTTGAAGAAGACCGCCACTTTGTGGACAATTCCGACTAGGCCTCAGCAGACTATTTCCTATTCCCAAAAGTGAAATTCTCCCTCGAAGAACACCACGATGGGAACCTAAGTACCATCAAAGAAGCTTACACCCATTAGTACCTTCCGGAATCTGCCTACTAGGCAGCTTTTAAGTCGTGCACAAGTCGCTGGAAAAAGCGTATCGACGTTCAAGTGATGTACTTTGAAGAAATTTGAGACCTTGTAGCAATATCTGAAATAAATCAATTTTTCCGAAACTTTTCCAGATACTTTTTCTACTAATCTTGTGTGTGTGTGTTTATATTTTTTATCCATAAACCCAAAGGCCGGTTTGGTAGGTGATGGTAGAGTTCACCTAGCACTACGCCCGACGGCGTCTGAAATTCACACATCAGGGCAGGGGGGCCAGTTCCTTTCCCTGTGCCGGTTATAATTTCCCAGGAAGACCTGATACCCGAAAAATCCCATAGCTTGGGTGGAGCTGCAGAGTGCCTTGCCTGGAAATCGAACCCGGCACCCTCAGGTCAGAAGTCCAACGCTCTACTACATATATATATATATATATATATATATATATATATATATATATATATATATATATATATATATATATATATATATATATATATATATATAATGGGCTGACACAACATAACACAAATAGAAAAGAATAGACACATATAAAAGAACACTTACACGGTAAATTGTTCGAGCTTTCGGCCCTCTCAGGGGCCTTCTTCAGGGGCCTTCTATATATATATATATATATATATATATATATATATATATATTTCTTTATTTATTTGTTTGTTTGTTTATTTATTTATGTTTTTTATTCGTATAAAAGAAATAAAATGTCGGGGCGGAGGTTGCCGGTATAAACCTAAAAGAGGCAGGAAATATGAATGTAAAGGGTATTGATTAGCAATGGGACGTTGAAGACTGTGATAGAGGGAAGAATGTTAGGTAAATGTGGAAGGGGAAGGAAAAGGATAGGCAAGTTGAAGGAAGTTACGGGAGAAAGGATATATGCGGAAAAATAAAGGGACTTACTAATTTTGAAGGTCTTTTGCCCGATTTGATAAATTCTTAGCTTCTTAAGAATTAAAATTAACGGTTAAACGTAGAAACTTTCTTTTTAAATATCTCAAATAATTTACGATTGTGCTAAAACCTGACGATTTGAGCAAATAGGGCTAAACAATTCAGGTTATATTGATTCATGAAATAGTTTCTTCAACTCTGAGCGTGACTCATTGCAAAAACTGAATAAATTCTTTTGTAATGCGATTTGTTCGAGTTTTTTCTGCTCTTTTGGTATGGTAATAACGGCCGTGGCACTAGTATTTCGATTCGCCTCCTCGTGACTCCTGGATTTATTTTGTTTAAAATAATATGGGGCACGAGGACATTTTTACAATGGATAGATCTAAAGCTTAATTCATCAATTTTTCCCTGTTAGGTATATTTCAATACATGTTTTATGCACCAAATGACATTAGTTAAGTGTAGTCAACTATTTAATTTATCCGGACTCAGGCATCGTTTCATCAATCACCATTCGTGATTCGAAACGGGATTTTACAATGTCACTCTGGTAGTAACAGTCACTTTCGTGCATCTCTCTGGGAATCCGCAATTCACGACGAATGTCCCCGGCAGATGGGCGGGGAGCTTCTGGCACGCGCCCATCAAAGCAAGGAAGAGAGAGAGATCCCGCGCGATTCCCACCGCAAAACATTTTGGCAGAATAATGCGCTGAGTCGCAGACAGGCCGAATGACAGCAGCAGGCGAACTCACACACACACACATACACACACACACACGTAAAGAGAGATGGAGGGGAAGAGGCGGGAGTTTTTTTCGAGGGTCGGGATGCGGTTTGCGCATTTGAGGCGGCATGACTTGACACGTACTTCCTCCAGCCCTCCACCCCGATCGCATTCCTCGCTTTCCAGGAGAGTAGCAAAAGAGCGGGTGCACGGGAAGATAAAAGCGTCCGGATGAATGAAAGGAGTGAATGGGGAAAGGCAAAAAGTTGATCTTCCGTGGAATTCTTTTGGGTCAAAATGGCTCTTGTGGCAGGGACATAAGAAGAAGAATTGCATAACACGTGGATGATTTTACGAGGAGAGTGTTGATGACAAAAACGCTGAATGATTGTATTGAGAAAAGATAATTGAATACATTGATATCGAGCGTAGCGGAGTAGTACGATGTAGTAGTGTTGTACGACGTGAATACTAGGTTACTGAAGCGAGACGAAAGACGTAGCTTGGAGGACTATGAAATTTGGGTGTGGAGAGGGATGAGGAGGTTAAATGAGCAGAAAGATAAACTAAGAAGACAAAGCAGGTGCGATGGGTGAAAAGAGAGTGATGTGGGGAGAAATCCAAAGGCGGCAGGAAAGAAAAATGGTGAATATTTCGATTGGTTAGTAGTTGTAGGGGAGGTGACCGACAGCTGAGGTCATTTACGCCATTAGGGACGGACAGGAGAGGAATGAAGGATGGAGAGAAACCCAGCATCGGGATTAGCTTACTCTTTACGAAAGACGCCAAGGGGTCCGCAGCTTAACGTCCCATCCGACGGACGGCTTGCTCACTCAAAGTGCCCTCCACAAAGCACCTTAAGTAGGGATCGAGATTCCACTGAAAAATATTCGACGCCACCGGGATTGGAACCTGGACCCTCTGGGTGGGAAGCCAGTACGATAGCCAAGGTATCATCCCGACCCCTGTCAATTGGGATTGTGAAGACTGATAGAGGAGAGAACGCCAAGCAATGGTGGAAAGGGTAGAAATAAGATAGGGATGTTGGAGGAAGGACGGAATACAGAATTGAAGCATAGTGTAATGCAGGGTGGCGTGTCACGATGTATCTTCTAAGACGAAGCTAAGAAATGTAGGGGTAAGTTTGTGTCCTTCCAAAACTACCTTAGTCTGTAGGCTAACAGATAATAACCTAAAATATTTTTTTTTCTTAATGTATTGCTTCAATTATAAAAACAGAATTACGCCTTAAAATACTGAAATTGCTAAATAGGCACAAATAATTTTTGGTAAAACTTTAATTAAATGCACAAACGGCCGTCTCGGTTAAGTTTTTAATGACTAACTCATAAGCCTTAGCAAATAAAATTCACTGTCTCGATTCTTAGAGCACTTCCGCACGCGAGAACAGCACGTTTAGAAGAGGGCGTGGTACACGTATCGTTACCTTGCGTTAGTGTTCGCATACTAACACAAGTTCTTCAATTGCAAATGGCATGTGACTTTAAGCTTCAATCCCTTCATGGATGAAGAATCAGTAGCTAAACTCTTAGTGTTCTCTAGGAGTCATTTTCTCTTTACCTACCACTTAAGAATGAGAAAATGGCTGATTTAACTAATAGTTATAATTTAAATCTAAAAATTTTAGAAGAGCTTTCATAAATCAAGCCATTTTCTGATGTGGTTTTTCATTCCACGAGGAAAGGAAGAGAAAAGATGTTGAAATTGTGTTGTTGAGGGGTGAGCGTAGGTCTGAGTCGAGGCAATGAAGGGAGGTAAGGAGAGAAGGGCAAATTGGATATTGGGTTAGTGTGCGATAAAAATCAGGTCGTGGGAGACACCCTCAAAGTGGCGGAGAGATCAAAGGTTTGGATTTCAATGGAGGAACTATTTCAGGGTAAGGCCAAAAGACAAACTACGTATGTACCAGCTTGTCGGGAGAGTTTTTCTCTAGCTAAATTACCCGTTTCTGGGAAACATCGTGAGCATATCTAGTCACTTACTATCAGCAAAACGTCAAGTTGGTGCAATTATTTAAAAAAATTAGCCATTAAGTTCACAAGATTCATCGAAATAGAAAATTGGGATGGTATATATTCTGCAATGTTATTCTTACACAATATATGATTTGGAAAATACAAAATTCACTAGCCATTACTCACTCGCACGAGGAAGTTGGAAACCGACGCTCGTTTTGCTTACGCCCGTCACGATAACACTTTGAAATCAATTCATGTTAAACATTTCATACTCATTCTTTTAACTTGAATTGATATTGAATATTTCATACTTATTTTTTTCAATATATTTACGTCATGGTCTGCCCTGCCAATAACAGCACGCACCACAGCTCAATGAACCCCAATAGCGCGAAAAACCCTAAGCAACAACCGATTCACAACACGGAACCATTCGAAGGAAACCATCTGCCGGCCAAAGAGAGAGGGACAAATACGCGATGACTTCGGATGGCCAGTCGACTGCACCGAAAGGACCACATGTGGAAACCAGGAAGGGGGAGGATAGGATGCCATCTCCTCTGATATTCACTCACTATGCGAAGAGAACCTGTCGAAGAGGTTGCACAGCTTACCAAGTATTCTTCCAGTGTGAGCCTCACTATGGTAAATGGATCATTCATATGATTTCCATGGGCTCCAAAATGGCGTCACAAAGGAACAACAATGTAACAAGAGAATGTGGGCGAAGGGGCGACTTGGAAATCTGGATGACCTTGAATGTGACATCTCCTCTTTGAATTGAGTATCGCGGGCGACTAAATTGTGGATTCCCATTGTCGGTGTCAATTAATTTCCCTTCCTTCATGACTCCGCCCTCCACACTACTCCAGCCTCACCCTTCGCCCATTTTTCTCTCGTGCTCGATACGCTATTGCAGGTGCTCCCTCTGTTTCTCGCTTTCCCGAATACTAACGGCCCCTTTATCACACCACGGAGACCACGCAGTGTGGAGGGGGGAGGGGGAAGGCGGCGCCCTGGGCACCAGCAGCAAATCAACCCGTTGGACTCCTTTAGGCCGAAAGTGTTTTGATACATCACTAGCGCCAAAAGTAATAACGGAAAAAGAACTAAAAATGTTACGATATGTAGTTCCAGCCAAAAATAGCAGAAGAATAACGAAGAGAAAGGGGATATTGTAACAGGATGGGGGTGCGTAAAATTTAGAGGGTGGAAGGGAACAATAGTTACTAATTAAAATGGTGAAAAATCCTCAGTTCATGTTAGCGAGAAAAGGAGTGAAAAGCAATTGCGCAATTGAGGCCAAAAAGAGAGATATTTTTGTGTTCCGATGGATCTCCATAAAGGAAAGCAATCCGCGTTGCATGGAGAAGGAAGAACAAATCCCGCCAATCGCCTTGCGCGATGAAAAAATACAGAATAAGTCCATTTCCAACTTACCCTGACATGCTCCTCAAAGAACTAGCAATACCGATAAATTTTTAGACTCCAATCGCAATAGTCATTGAGAAAGTGTGATGCCTAAAATGAACCCAGATTGACGGCTTGAAGACGGCTTGAACGTGAATATTAGAATTCAAATGCCATCTTATTTCAAGCTGTTCGTTAGGCAGAATGTGGAAATAACTGCTAGTACGACTGACCAACGGAAAGAAGTTTAAACTAGGAATCAAACCCCAAGTGGCCTTCAATTCTATATTATTTAATCATTACCCGGATTGTAAGTAGTTTGACTGCAATTCTTTGTAAGGGCGTGTGAAGGGAGGTATTAAAATACCTGCCTTTTATGCATTCACTGATACATATATTCTTGTTTGAACACACGAACAATTACAAATATGCAATCCAATATACTTCGCGTAATAATGAATAATGTTGGCTTTGACTTTTAATATTAGGATTTTGAATTAAGATCGTATGAATAGTTATATCCAATACCGTCCTGAGTATTTATTGTACAAGTGAAGAACGAGCACTTGAATATATCAAGTGCTATCATACTCATTTTTATTTCATCCTATTGGTCCAATTTTTCCAATCATATGTTGGGGCATATTCATTCCCTCGGAGTCCCTTGTAAACTCATCCATTCTTATTTCTTCAATACACCCCTCAGTCCGGCTTACTCTCTTTTAGCAATCAATATTCCCATGGATTCAAAAAAAAACTAAATGCGACCGAACCAAAGCTAAGCAACCCCTCTCTTTAACATTTGATTACCTTTTATTAATCCAAATCAAATGAAACATACTTTATATAGAGCTGACATCCTTCTGGTGTGTGAGCCTCACGAAAGGTTTGATAAATAAAAAATACAGCACGAACGTAAGGGTGAGTTTTTGATTCACCTACTGTACATTGTCTGTGTTACAACTAAAAGTAAAACCTTGCCTCCTGCATTATATTCTTTTTATATTGCCTTCAGGTGGATTCCTATGAAGTCACCCAAAGAAATCAATTTCACTTTTCCAAGAAACTGCGAGAGATGCCGCAGCAGTATCCTTTAACGGAGTCATCCGCTAATATACATTGACATGCAACAATTACATAGTGTAAAAATCATTCGCCTCGACTGGGATAATTGAAATTGTTGAATTTTCCTCTTGTTTATACCTGCAATTTGTGAAAAATTATTTTATTTCTTATGCGCGACTCAAGTATTTTCCAAATGCTTCCCAAAATACTCTGATTAAGTGGCATTTATTCTCGATTTACTGTAAATAGCACTTAGGAAGTGTATTCGCGGCTCCTTCTGTTACTTTCATAATGGGCCATGTATATTTCATACTGATTATAAAGAACTTTTACATTTACTTCTTGCATTTAGATGCAAGTCCATATCATCAAACCCACGAAGAGGTCAAAAGGTAAAACGGTGTTAGCGGTGAATGAAAGAATCGGCCGGTAAAAACCGCCTGCTGCGGCCCTACTCGTATGTCCAACATCTTTTCCACCACTGCTATCGTCAGCTTTCAATTATTTCACAGGTGGTCGGCTGATTAAGCCATGGCACGAGAGATAAACGTGATTCATGGCGTTGAAGTGTGCCTTGGTAGTGCTGCTCTGAGAAAGTTAAGGTACGAGCTGTGAATAAGAAACAAGAAAGCGCCAGCCAATAACAAAGCGTCACGCGATGTCTGGGCGTATTTCCTCACTGAGGGTGGAGGAAAAGGCCCTCGTGATGATTCGAAACAAACGGTCTCTCAAATACCCCCCTCAACTAGGAATCCCTTTTGTTCCTCGTTCCCATTCTTCCGATTCCCTTATCACTCCCCTCCTCCACTCTCCCTCACCTCGTCTCTCAGCGGTGACCTGCCATCGGAGCCTCCCCTCCTGCCAAAAGATCCCTTCTTCCAAGTGTGTGCGAGTCCCGCCAAGCGATTGTTTTGTTTCTCTTGGATCCCGTCTATTGCTCCGATTGCGCAGCCCGGATGTCATGCGCTAGGTGGCACAAAGCCTGATGATCCGGAGCGGAAGCGTAATTGTAATAATAGGTCTTCTACCGTCGATGCAAGAATTTCAGAGCGTAAAAATGATTCGCCTTAACTGGAATTCGAACCCGGATCTCTCGATGTCCGGCCGACTGATTTAGCCAGTTAAGCTATCGAGGCGTCCTCTTTAAACTCTGAAATTTTGGGGGCATTAAAGGAACAAGATGTTGTGACGAATTACCGTACATACAATGTCACAGGCATTCGTAGTCGTGGGTGACGTGCCACAGTCCACGAGGTTAAAGCCAACTTTTAAACACCTAGGCTGCTTTACCTTAGAAAAATTCCAAGAAACGGTGTTTCATCACAACATCTTGTTTCTTTAAAGCCCCCAAAATGTCGACGTTTAATAGGACGTCTCGATAGCTTAACCGGCTAAAGCACTCGGCCGGATATCGAGGAATCCGGGTTTCAATCCCGGTCAGGGCGAATGATTTTTATACTCTGAAATTGTTGCATTGAAATGCTTATTAGCGGATGGCTCCGTTGAAAGTTACTGTTATGGCATCTCCCGCAGTTTCTTCGAATTCTACTGTTAAGGTAGGTTTTAGATGGACACACATTATATAACTGTACAACGATGCTTAATTTACTTGCCCCTCCCAACAAAGTACACAATCTGGCAGTCGACACTAAATTAAACCCATATTCACTCCCACATACTTCCTTCTTTCCGTCCAACATGCTTGTGTTTATTTCCTTGCCGTCCCTCGACTCGCTTTCTTCCCTCCGCAGCCATCAACAATCCATTGCCAATCAAAACGCCTTGCGATGCAAACAATTCCTCGCCATCCCTACATCTTCCTCGTTTGTTTTCCTTTCAGTCCATTTCACCTTTAGCATCCTTCATCACACGCACCCTTCAAAAGCCTCCATTCTAAGCCTGCGATAAGGAACACGAGTACTACTACTGGTACCATACCAGTTAGCAAACGGCTGGCTAAATAACTATCAACTTCAGCTAACTATAAGTGCAGCAAAATAAACCTTTTAGCCATTAACATTATGATAATGCAGAAAAGGTGTTACACAAGGGTACCCACATTTCGTTCTGCGGTAAATATTTCCCATCGTTATTTTGTGGAAATAGGACCTAAAAACTTCGCAATAGGAAGAAAACCGAGAAAATTGCATGAGCTTTTTTTATTCTTGACATTATTTTATATTAATCTTCCAATTTTTGATTTAAATTCAATGAATCCTCGCAACCATGGCAATAGCATGTCATTATCCATTTCAACTAGATTTTTCTGGAGTCAGAATTAAATTCCTAAAAAAATTGGAGCCATGAAAATGTCATCATTTTTTCTTATATTCTAATAGTAATAGATAAGAATTTAAAATTTATTGCTTGGCAGAGAAGAAAGCATCAATTATGTAGTATATAAAATCAATGTTATTCAAAGATTACATATATATATATATATATATATTATAAAATAATTAAATATATGTTTAAATACTAGTATATAATGCAAAAATCCACACTCTACACAATCGAAACATATTCGTAGGAGTGAATACTTAATGCGTAACCTGTTTCGTACCTTTGAAAAGATATTTACAGTTCCACCAAAACATTTGTTAAATCATTTCACATCTAGACCCAAAAACGCTTAAAAACGTCGATCACTAATATCAAGATTTATAAAACGCGTAAAGGTAATAATGTTTATACTCATATATCAATTTGCCTAACTTAATAAATAATTTACTCTACTAATTTATTTTGTAAAATTAGTTCCTATATTTTATTTTACCTTCAGTTGTGCTATAGCATTACAGCGCCATCGTGTTAGTCTTTTCTCTATTAAACGTTAAAGAATCGGGCAATGAAAATATATAATATTTACCCACGATGGAGTCACATGGGCTTGTTTTATTAGGGTTAAGGGGCCGTGCCCTCCCAACCAATTCAGTAACTAATAATCTGCGGACGAAATGCGTTATATTAAGGACACGAAACCCTTCCATTTCTCCGCGTTCCCTCTGAGTTTGCAATTATCACCCTTTCCCCAGGTTCGCTGGAGTGGTGAACTTCTCTTGGGCGTGCGTGCGTGTGCTTGGACCCACGGGCGTGTCGCCGTCATCCGCGCTCCACCTAACGAGGGGAAGATTTGTTGTGCCACATTGGTGGAACAAAATTTTTGAAAAAAAATAACAAAAGAAAATGGCCCATTAGCGTGTCGGAAAGTTAGAAATTCCATCCGAGGGGGTTAGTGCCATGAGATTTAAATTCAGCGGAATGTTGTTGGTCTTATTTCACGATGGCGATCAGAATTTGCACGCACTGCCAGCTCGCACCGCGCAGGGCCGACGGAGGGACGAAGCATAATACCCGACCCCCCAACCGTCCTCCGCTCCCTCTCCCCCGCTCCCCCCTCCCCCCGCCACCCCAGCTCGCCTAGCTCGCGTACATCGCTCATCCCGAGAAACAAAGAAGTGCCTCGGGGCGCCCTCGCGTCCTATTTCCCGGATAAATAAGGGCATACGTTACGGCACACTCCCGCAAGGATTTGTAGGTCCTCGCGAGAACATTTGGCTCACGGAAAACATCGTTTACTTGATGAACTCGGTTGCCACAGTTCCACATCCCTATCATCATCTTTCGGGGAAGAGCGCTTCTGTTCTCCGGAGTCCACACCAGGTGACAAATGTTTTGCTTCGTGTCGTTTTAATAAAATGGACGGAAATGAAAATAAATGAGGAAATGATATCAATGAGGAGAGAGTGCCGTTTGAAGGATTTCAAAAAAGGGCTGTGTAAGTGGAAATGGGGCACAATGAGGTTCAGCCATGTTGGAAAGAGTGACATGAGGGGTAATGGCGCGCGAAACTGGCAGCAGGAGGATAAAAATGCTAGATGGAATGAAGAGAAGCAGTGAACATCTGAAGTTGATGAAGAAGAGTTTCGTGCCGTGTTTGAGTAAATATTTGGTGTCATGTATGAGGTGCGTGACGGATTTTTTTCAACATCACCTAATTTGGCAATACCTGAGCTGGTGACATGGAGATACGCCGTTTGCACATCAGCGGTTAATTAACGGTCCTCTTACATATTTTCCATTGTTAGGTCATTGCGTTTGTTTGAGGCAGCGGTTCAAAATCGATGAAGAGCTGAATGCCAGAAGCGTGAAGGATTCGCCGAGATCCCTGCCGACCACCTTGCATGAGAACGAGAATGCGAAGAAACTGGCTTGGATTGTTATCGTGAAAGAGACCTTAGTCAAGAAGTGTTTCCAAATCTCCTTGTGAATTTTATTCCTTTTCCCGAATGCAGAGAATATTTGCAGGGAACATCGCGAAAATTCCACTGTGGCAAATAAACGTGACACACACAAAGTATGTCTCGGACATTTTTCATGTTTGTCACTATCTTAAGGCAAGCTAAATCGTATTACAATCTTACACGCCACTGAGCATGCACACCCGATTTCACAATCAGATATCGCAGGTCAAGTTAAGTTTAACTCCCTTTAAATCGAGCCCGCTTGCACGTGGAGGACAGAAAAAGTTTGAATTTACGCAGAGAAATATTTATATCTCAAACTGTAAGAAAATTTGAAAAATTTGGTTAAATCTCAATACCAATATAAAAGTGAGTATATCAAGGAAAGTATGATGAATTAGAAAATATGATAAAGAAGAGAAAATACCAATAAGTCCATCCTCAGTAACAATATAGTTATATATTTTGATAGTTTAGTACCATGTAAGCCTCCGCTAAGGTGAGTGGCAGGGGGTGAACACATACCAGATTAATTTTGAACAAAATTTGACCCTACCGAGGTCGGGAAACATTATTCTGATCTCTTGTTGTTCGCGGAAAAAGTGATATCTTTAATTTATTTGTTCTTCATTTAATCTCTCTAATTTTATTATTATATAAATATCATTATTATTGGAACCTCTAATTATAGTGAGGATAATTTTATAAGTATCATAGAAAATATAGTAATCTTTTTAACTTAATCATTATAGTAAAATAAAACAACTGTGGATTCAAAATTGAACGCATTCAAATGTGACAATAAAAAACTGAGTATTTCAAAAGGCGAATGGACCCACAGCAAGAATCGAACATACTGGAATGTTCAGTGATTGCAGAATTTGTTAGCCCTGGTTGAATAAGGATAGAGGGAAACTGTCCCACGGAAAAGTGATAATTTTACTACAGGAATGATTAGGACACGTTAGGTTAAAACTTGATGGTGACGAGGCTGCAATTGCAAATGATAGTGTGGCTTTTATGAGAAAGGTCGGGCAATTATCACCGACTCTTCAACAGCTCTTCTACAAGCATGCGCTGCTCTATCAGTATATAGCGATTTGTTTACTAAAGGTGAAGTGAGTTTCAGCGGTGATAGTAATTCGATAGAGAATCTGAATACGAGAGAAATGATAACAGCGTTTGAGCTAGTTGGCATGATTCGAGCCGATCGATTTGCGGAATGTTCTGCTTGTATCTTTGGCAATCAGTAGCTTGCATTAATCTTAAAAGATATTAAAATACCATTAAAGATTCTGTTTTGTATTAAGTGATGATTAAGAGTAAGAGGAAGGTAGAAGTTATTTGGAATCTAAAACGGAATGAAGAGATTGATAGATAGGTGTCATTAACCAAATTAAGAATTTTACGAGTGCCGAAAGTCGATCAATTAATGATGAAAGAATATTATGGAATATCGAGAAGTATGCCTTGTTTTTTCATATTAGACTGGTACGAGCAGCTTTAATAAGCAATAGAGGAGCTAATATTTTAAAGTGAGGGATTTTTAAGTCCTAGTACACTAATTTGGAAAAACGGAATCCTTCAACTGCAATATGTTTACAGAAAATGAAAGAAAATTTCACTAAAATTAACCTGAATTGTGACAGGCAGATATCACGATTATCTGATCAAATGTTGATGCTAAATATTCCTTGTAGCTTCAAAGAAAAGTCACAAATAAGCCACTTGAACTATATTTTTATTTCCAAACAAATAATATTTGTACTTGTTGTCCATTAATGTTTCATTTGATGAATCTTTGAGTGAAATTATGAATATCGATACATTTTGTGACATACATAAATATTCTCTGCATACGATAATATTTGGTGAAAGATTGCGTGTAAATTACATTGTTTGAGAAGCCTAAAACATTACAGAAGCAAAAGTGCTGACGTATTGACCCCTATTTATCGCTCAAGGGAAAATATGTACTAGGCATAGAATTCCTGTGATGTCTACTTTAGGAAATCCTATGTTCTCAAGGTTAGAGTCGATCCTCAACATGGCGGCACGTCTATAAACCTCCAAAGGACTCAAACCACGGTTTCCCTGCTTTCTCGGCAGTTTTTTCCGCTTTTAAGCATTTACTGTTGTAGCCATTATTAAATAAGATAGAATTATATTAAAATATAAAATATTATTTCGAGATTTCTCCAGTTCTCGTTTCCCGAATGTTCCAATGGTGGGAATTTTGAAACAAATGAAATGAGTGCTCCGCTAAAATAAATTCTTTTAAAGAAGGTGGAGACTTAGTTAAGAAGTACCGTAAATATGAAGTTTAAGATTTTATTTCCACTTATGCTTCGACAGCACAGTGTAACTCGAAAGATAAGCCCTCGTAAAAGTGACTGGACCCCAAGTCCATCAAAAATTCGCCTTGACCAGTAGATTACTGCTGGCAGTAACGTTGCTTTAGCGCGTTCCGAGGTTTATGTATGTCCTACGATGCCCGAGAATGGAGTGGGGTTGGCGGGGAAGGGGTGCGTACGACTCTCTCCAATTCCATCCAATAGTAAACAGTCCTCGAGGTCCCCTGTCGCACGAAGTGACAATTTCAGCGCGATCGCAAGGCCCTCTCGCGCGTTGGCTGTGAAGCAAACGATTTCTAGCGCACACTATAAAAAGGAAATTACAAAAAAACTTACGCCATGACTCTCCTTGAATATCCTCACTAAATGGAGCACTCGCGATAGTTATAGAGTCACACTCCGAGTAAAACTATCCTCCTGCAGCCTGCACCCTAAACGTGTACTCGTTTAATTGAGAAAGGTGGTTCGAAATAGGTGTTAAATTAACAACAGACAGCTCTGTCACACTGAGTTAGCCATTAATCGAAGGAATTTTTCCATTGTACCGATAATAGAAACAGTCATTCCACAATTAACGTTCATTGATGACCATGGTTTTGTCACTGCGTGGCATCATCACCACCTGATGACGCCACACCTTAGTCATACATACGTACTCTTACACACATGGCCGTATATGTGACTCTGACAGAGATATGAGTTTTCTCCCGCAACGCTGTGAATAAAAACCACCGGCGTAATTATAAAATTACTAAAACAATAACTATTTTTAAGCAGGCATTGAATACTCAATTTTTTTCTATTTCTCCCCTAACAACCATGATTACCATATGTTTCTCTGCCGCGCTGTTTTACCTTAAAATAGTAATTATTCGCAGGCCATATCCTCAAAATGTGAATTCATATATCGAAATGAGAAAGTCAAACGGAATATGAAAACACGGAGGAAAACGCTTCCAGAAAATACAGGAAGTTCTTGACTTGGTTGGGGAAAAAGTGGATTGATAGGAGAAATCCAAAGGAGGCAGGAAAGATGGATAAAGAGCATTTTGAATAGCAGTGGGATGTTGAAGAATGTGATGAAGAGAATAATATAAGACTGGTGAGTTAGAAGGAGGGAGAGCCTTGTTGGGTGGATTGAAGGGAGAAAGTCTGTTCCCGGAATTGTAGATGGGCATATTGCAATGTTAGGTATCAAGTTGTGTTTTATTAGAAGAGGCAAAAAAATGTATTGTTGTACAATTGTATAGGCTGTGCTATAATAAAACTATGTTTACCAGTAGAATACCAATTATAATAATAATATGTTTAATAAGTAGCTATGGTAGAAATATCGTTTTCCGGGATAACTTTCAGCGGAATCCCATCCTTGTCACCAACCATGAATGTGTAATTAGCGAATATTCATTTACAAAGGTAGGTATTTGTAAAGACAATCATTTTTTGAATTTTCTAGAACAGTTGAGCTGAATTATATTAATATGCCTCATTACGATTTAGCGTATTCATGGCAGTTGCATGATTATTTGGATGGAATGCCACTTCTTCACAATCAAAGAGATTTGACCACAGTTCAAAAGACGGGTGATTTTACATTCCTTTCCATACCTTACGGTTAGGCAATATGTTGATGCATCACTCCATTTATAAATCAATCAAACCCCCTAATAATCTCACCCGTCTTTCCAACTCACTTCACTTGAAACCCCATCCCCACTGTGAAACGCTGGTATAACAAATCCATCATGGCCGCCGTTTGCTCAGTGACGAAAGTCGTGAAGGTCGTCCAAAATCATTTGTTGTGCCAGGAAACATAGATGCTGTTCAAGGATTAGTAAAAGAAGATCGTCATGTGACTAATCGTAAGATTGAGACATCCTTGGCAATTAGTATGACGAGTATCAATAAGATATTACATGAACATTTACCTGTGAAAAAAATTTGTTCTCGTTAGATCCCGCATAATTTTATAAAAACTCAAAAAGATGCTCGTGTCGATTGGTGCAAAGAAATGGCCGAGAAATACAATCGCGTTGCATCAAAATCTGTGTATAACATCTACACTGGTGACGAATCTTGGAACTATTCGTATGAGCCCGAAACAAAACAGCAATCTACCCTAAGGGTTTCCCAGACGAGTCAAATCCGACAAAAGTGATTCGTGCACGAGGTACATCGAAGCAAATGATCGCCTGTTTCTTCGGAATAACTGGACATGTGGCAACCGCACCGTTAGAGCAACATAGAACCGTGAATTCTGAATGGCACAGGAGAATTTGTATGCCAAAAGTGCTTGGTGAAATACGGAAAAAGAAGCGACAACGAAGGATCATTCTTCATCATGGCAATGCAAGCTCTCACAGATCGGCTGAAACCACTACTTATTTGACTGGCCAAAACGTCGAATTGATGGGTCCTCCGCAACGCTCTGATTTAGCCTCAAATGACTTCTTTTTATTCACGTTTATCAAGAAAAAATTGAGTGGCCAAAGTTTTTCGGCGCCATTCATTCAAAAACCATGTTTTGGAGGTACTTCAATCAGAGTGGTGTTACGAAAATTGGTTCAAGCGCATGCAAAAGTGTATTGATTATCATAGAGAATACTTCGAAAAACAATAAAGCCATTTTCAATAACAAATTTCAGTCTTTTCATTATTCGGCTAGAATATAAATATACTGGCTTGCTTTTTACTTTCCATTTGCCCTATCTTTAGGATCGCCCGAATATTCTTATAAGTCCCTCTTGCGAGAGCGATGAGTGAGGTCACTGTCTTCTAGAAGTTCTCTCGGGTTTCCCACCGGGTCAGGTTGCACCGACGTTTTGAAGGCTGACTCTGCCATCGTTTTCAGGGTGAAGTTCAGAGCATAAAAAAAGCCTGGTATTTATACACTCACCCTGAAGACGGTGGCTGAGTCAGCCTTCGAAACGTCGGTGTACTGCAACCTGACCCGGTGGGAAACCCGAGAGAACTTCTTGAATACCATACGCCGGGAAAACCTGAGATCCTTCAGAGGTCACTGTCTTTTAATTTCTTGACTCCTGACTCCTCGATAATGCGGACAAGATTCTGACGCAATAAGACGTACTCTCAGGGGCGTGCGGGTTCTCCGGGAACGGAGGCGGGAGCATTGAAATGCCACCAACGAAACAGTAATGCAAAAGAAGAATTCAAGGCGGTAATTCAAATCACTCTTGGGATGTTTTAGTGAGTGTAAACTAAAATCATTACGAAATAATCATCTGAAATAACCTATGTTCTAACTAAACAATAATGTAAATATTAAAATATTATATCAAATTAACCAACCCTGTTCGACCGCGGTAGGGTCATGTTCGTGTAAAATGATTCTGGTTTGTATTCACCTCCTGCCACACACCATGTCAGTGGCTTGCAGGGTATATATTAATAAATAAATAATAATTAAATAAATAAATCATAGTAAAAATTAAAACAGAATGATCAAATACAAACACACGGTAATAAATAGTCGATCATTGCAACATTTAATTCCGTAATGAGATTGCACCCGTGAAATCTACCGATGAAGGAATTACCGCGGTCGTCATAACCGCGTGCCGGCGCGGATACGCTGACCTCGGCATATTTCAACGCAGCTGGCAGCCATCCCAAATTTCCCATAGTTCGTTCACTCAGCAACTATTGATTAACTAATTATCTTGGTTCGATTAACGCTTCGTTTGCTTGTAACGTAATCATTGGAAATCGTTTTTTCTGCAGCAAAAACGTAAAATATCACGATTTAGAGTGGACAGCAATTAGGTAATATTTGATGCATGTTTATGAGTGTTCCTCTATATTTCTATGCCACCAAACCTATATACCATGACCTCGTTACGCTTCTTCATGAGCCAGTTATTGAATCAGTCACCAAATTTTGAGTGAAACTGGGCAAAACCGGGAAAGTAACTAATGAAATGCTCAAGACAGGTTATGATGATAACGCCATGGATAGATCGGTTGTTTTTGAGGGGTAAAAGTTGCTTTTGGATGGTAGAGAAAATGTTGAAGACGCCGAACGCTGAGGGCGCTCTTCGACCTCAAAAAGTGACAAATATCTTTCAAGAGTGAAGTCTTGTTGGACAGGGTTCACAGATTAGGTGTTCAAATTGTTTTTAATGAACTTATAATGCCTAAAAGTGATGTGCATCGACTTGTAAGGGGAAATGTTGACAGAAGAAAGGTTTCTGCGAAGTTGGTCCCACGAATGTCCTCAGAGGAACAAAAGGAAACTTGCACGTGGATCTTCCAAGAGCTCCTTGACCCTGCCTCAGCCACCCTACTGCCCTGAGGTTGCCCAATAAGACTCTTTCATCTCTCCCATCCTCACATCCGAGCTGAAGGGACGTCACCACGGCTTGCTGGAAGCATTATAACAGTCCACGATGAGGGAGCTCAGAAACATTTCGGGCGCCACCTTCCGGAAGGCATACAGCCCGTGTAAAATCCGCTGGCACCAGGTAATGGGCGCCCCAGGGGTTCCCTATTTTGAGACCTTTTGAGTGAATGTAACAATTTTGGCAATGCATTTTTTTATAGACTCAGTCCGACTACTTTTGAGATAGACCTTAATGCGCGCGTGTGAATATACCCGAGTCAATTAGACTGAATTAAACTGCATGATTCAAACCAAAAGCTGTTCATGCCAAAATGACCAGCAAAATGGATTCGTGAAATACCCTGACGCCGCGAGACAGGGGTCTGTGCTGGAACAGCCGTTGGCGCCGTCGTGTTTCCTCTAAAACTGTTGCCACTAATGTTAGAACCTCAGAAATCAACCCGAAAAAATAAGGGAGGACTTGGATGAGGCAATTTTTATTACGTACTGTTAGGAATACTCTGCGGGTTAAGATGGCAGGTATTTTTTACACCTCAGCGTACTTTTTTGCAACATACAGCATGCCTGCCTTATTACTTTTGAAATTTACCATTCTTTTTCTCGAAATGCGCCACTTTCAAAGTGCAAATTTCGTTCGTCTTGACCGGGATTCGAACCTGGATCCCTCGATGTCCGGCCGAGTGCTTTCCCCAAGCAGGCGTCAACTTACGCTCTAAAATTTTAGGGGCGTTAAAGGAACAAGAAGTTAAAGTGAAATTTTGCTACGGTATCGCTCGCAGTTCTTTGAATTTGTCTAAGAATATGTTGTGTTTAAACTTTTTATTTTGCCTCGGGAGCTGCGGCTCCATGACTACGAATGTTTCTAACATTGTGTGCACGATATTTCGTCATAACACCATAATGTTGGCCGATTTAGGCCGATAAGATATTGTAAAAAGATATTCAATTTTGTATATTAAATATTAAGATACTCAAGTCAATAAAATACCGACGGTATATTTGACGGGTTTGATACCCAAGGACTTAAAATAACCCGATTTTTGCACTCCAAAGAGGTTGCTATGTGCACGAGATCCTTCTGCGAAACTAAAGTCAAAACAGGGAATATGGATATGGCACTCTCCTTGTTAATTCTGGTAGCGCTTAGTACAAACATGAGGTGGACTCTATCTCTCTCCCATCTGGCACCAATCGTCGGGTTGTGTGCTCTGCTTATTTGGGAGCACTAACTCCTATTGGCTAATCAGTTGAAACGATGGCCTGTGAGTTATCGACAGTCAGGTTCCATCACGTGTGCATTGCTACGATGAATTGAATTGCATTGCTCATGCGTATTTTTGATTGCACCTATGCTACCCTGACACCAAAATACGACTGTAATTTAAGACTTATTTATTTGAATTCTTTATAAGCCAGTCGTAACAAAATACTCATTGGCCCCGAAATTAATAAACTAAAGCCCAAATTATGAGCAGATTAAAGAGATAACTTTCCTCTAGGGAGTTTTTCAAAAGAGCTTCGCAAGTTTATTCTTATTAGCTGATTCAAATACTCTTATCCGTCTCGTTTAAAGAGAAAACTGGCCTAGAAATCTTTAGAATTACAAATCAACGTAGTATTTACAGGGCAAGTTCAAGGGCATTGGGAAACAGTAAGGAAATTCGAACCTCAAACACAAGACTTAAAATAAGAGTGATCTTATGTTTTTCTCGTTGGTTCGTGAAATGTTGAAAGTTTACACCCGGCACCTGCTTGTTCTCAACATGATGATATTCTTGCAATTGTTGTCATAGTCAATGAATGGATAAGAATGGCAACTGTAGGGACTTAAAACATCGAACCCGGGACCCTGAGACTGACTTATATAGATCGGGATACCGATTTTACGATCAGAACTACCGAAGATATTTCACAGAGGCTCGCACGATCACACAGCAGGGCACAAAAGAGAGGGGGATCCCGGATTCACTCGAACGGAAAGATATCACCGCGAGGAATGGAGAACGGCGATCGCTGGAGGGTGGTAGGGGGGAGGAGTTAGGCGGGAGGAGTTATTGCCGGGGGAGGCACGCCTGGGGTTTCTGGCGGCTGGGGGAACAAGTGGCCCTTGGCATTCCCGCGAGTCCCCAAGAAAGGGTAAGATACGAGGAGGCAAGAGAGGAGGGGTGGATTTGGAATTGAATTGTTTCACCGAAGCCTCTTAGTTCGTTTTGTAATTCAACCTCTGGCAATGATTCTCACTGCGAGGATGCCCTCGTTCAAAGACCTGGTTCGACGCCGGATTCAGAGGATCGATCATTACATTAGTACCTAAGCCCGTTTCGAATCGACTCCATTACGACAAGAATTAACCTATCATCTCTTAAAGGGTATTGAATTCAATGGTCAAAGAGGTCATCAACTTAGTTAACCTTCACATCCAATTAATAATTAAAAGTTGTGTATTTTTACTGTAATGTACTTCGAACTGTGCGCACTGACATTACTCATTTATATTTCCATTTGTACTCGCCCAAACCACGATTTCTAAACTAACTTAAAATTAATTTTTAACACTTTTAACTTTGTCACTGCCTAAATTGCATTTTCCAATGATTAGCAAATGCCTTTTCTCAAATGCATATGCTAATCAATTTCAGGATATCATCACGATATCCACACATACGCATTCTTTGCTCTCCACATACTCATGCATGTAGATGTCACTCATTGTGCGTATGCTCGCTTTCTTTTGCTTCTCCTCTCGCCGCAAAATTCAATTGTTCATAACATTCAACATGGGTTTTTTGTTTCATCTGAAACAACCAACCACCTAGGTCTCTCTCAATTCTCCCTAAAAAATGGGTGACATACACGAAACGTTTCAGGTGTTTGAATGATGTATGTGATAGCATGCATTTTAAACAATTTAATCATATAGACCAAATTTATGATAACCAGCAAGATTAAGAACTGATACTAACTACACTTAGTTCGGCGCGTCTGGCACTCGTCAAAAGCCCGCTGGAAGTCGGTTTCCGGAATACTGTTGAGAGCCTTTGTCGTCGCCACTTGAACCACCTCGATGCGAACTGATATCCTATGAGCTCCTTTTAAGCTATCCTTTGAGGTAATAACGTTGTCGAGAAAATCTTCATCTTCCTGGACGCAGTCCAAAATTTCTTGCGAAATTTCCACCTGTGACAGTTTTTGTTCCTCGCTCAAGACTTTCGGTACCACACTTTCCTCATCGCAAGGTCCTCTGTTACATTGGTGTGGACGGTTCCGACTAAAAGGCCGGTCTCCTCACTGATAAGGGCGATGTTTAAACGCCTGTCAGAGTCCAAAACTTTTTTCACTTAGGCCACCTGAGCATCAGTTCAGCGGTTGTCGGGCGTTCGACGCGGTTCTCGTCTTCGATGAGCTCCCTGCATTCCTTAAACATTTTGTGCCTCTCAAAAACTCTAGTGCGGCTCAAGGCATCATCCTTTATAAGCCTATTTAATGAGTTCAAGGGTCTCCGACGCGGATTTCCCGGGTTTAACGCAAAACGTCACGGCGTAGCGTTGCTTGACGGTGCGCTCCATGCTGGCGCGACGACACCACAAACAATCACACGTCACAAAAATTCACCTTTTGTCTCAACCCATGCCCGGAGGTGACTAAATTAAAGTGCGCCTGAGTGGTGGGGGACCCACACATACATATATATACAGGGTTTGTCCGGAAAATAAGTGTACTGAGTTCAGGAAAAAAAATGTATTACACTTTTACATATCTTAAGCTAATATTCCTCAAAATAGGACCCTTGTGAGTCGATACACTTGTTCCAGCGGCGTTCCCATTCCTGGAACGCTCCCGCGAAGGCATCATCGGGAACCTCTCGAAGACACGTCGTCACGGCCTCTTTGACGGCGTCCAAAGTCCCGTATCGTGTTCCTTTCAAACTCCTCTTTATCTTCGGGAACAGAAAGAAGTCCTCTAAAAAATGTGGATCATTTTTGCAGTGATCCGCAAGTTGTGTCGCGATTTCCAAACGATTGAGTCTTCGATCATCACTGAGCACTTTCGGCACCAACTTTGCACAAATTTTTCGCATCTGTAATTGCTCCCTAATAATCTCGTGCACTATTGTTTTTGGCACATTACACTGCTCTGCTATCATCCGAACACTAAGACGACGATCAGAGTTCAGTACATCGCGAACTTTTCGCACATTTTCGTCGGTGAGTGTCGTTGATGGGCGTCCAGGCCGTGGTTCGTCGTCGACCTCTTCTCTGCCCTCCACGAACATCTTGTGCCACCGAAAGATCATGTTTCTGGACATGGCTGACTCCTTGTAAGCCTGGTTAATCATACCGACAGTTTCGGTAGACGATTTCCCAAGCTTTACCGCAAATTTGATGGAATAACGCTGCTCCAAAAACTTCGGCATCGCGTTCCGTGACGTGGGTCAAGCGTGGAGGTTCGCGTTAACAGGGCTCCTCACTACACCACAGCTCAGAGCCGACTGCCTTTTTCAGCGTCGCTTGCCAACATACCCCCCTCCAATCGCAGCCCGTCAGAGCGGTGCTGGGCGTGCCTGGAGGTCGGTGAGGGTAGAGTTCACCAATATTAAGCCCAACGACGGGTGAAATTCACACAGCATGAGATAAGTGTTATTATTATTTATATATAAAAAAATATTTTATGCATAAAAACTGGGATAAATTTGAAGTAAGTAGGGTAAATGGATATAGGAGTTCACGGTAGAAAATGAGGACTCATTATAAAGCTGGTAGATTAATAAAAATTTTAATTAAATATACTCTGCTCGTCAGAAAACACCCAATGCAGGTCAATTTGCTTCCCTCTGTCCTTTTTAGCTATATATCACTTCACAAGTCCTTCCGTCTCTCAACACGCTCCCAATGTTTCACACGGGAAAGTTGGCAGCGGGCGGAACAGCGTCGGATGGCGCTCACGGCCCTTCGGGGCTGCGAGGGGGCAGTCAGTATCGGTGAGCTCGTGCCCCTGCTTCCCCAAAGGGGAAGGGGGGGCACGAGCTAATGCCCAGCACTCTCGGAGGCTTCCACGAAGGACATCGTTGCAGGAATCGTGGCGGGAGGGTGCGGGAGGGGGTCGGGGGCCTCCTCCCGTGAGACCATCCTGGTTGTGGGGTCCCCGCTCCTTTGGAGTCTTTATCGGAGTTCACCGTTCCGGTGGACTAGCAGAGGTCACCACCCGAATGGATGGAGGGGACGTAGTGTGGAGGGAGAAGAAATCATTTATCCATTGGAACACACTCTGCAAGATACCGCTAAGATATGTGAGAGGGCCAATTCCACATCAAAGGGCAGGAAGCGTCAAAATGAAATGTCGCGTGATATTTACTTGATTAGGGATGTTGAGTAACTCAGGCGATGGAAATTATTACCACATAAGGTTAAGTAAACTCCTTTATCTAAGCGTGAAATGCTTTTATTGGTGTCCGAATGAGCAGCCAGCAAGAGAACACGATTAATGACTACATACTTATCATTCACAGTTTTATAAAACTGATAATTTCAAGCTATTTCAATACATAATTTTTGCGTAAAAGTACCATTTTAAATCGGTAGAATCTACTGTTTTTTTAATAATCTTTTATTCAAGATATCATCACCGATGCATGACACGTCAAGGCGGTATTTTATTTTGTTTAACTTAATCACTAATGATACCCTCTTCCAACTTACGTACGTGGATGGAGGATTTAAACTGTAATTCAGCCTCACCTCTGCGATCCCCCAACTAGTTCCTCGAATAATCTATAAAACCTCAACGTTCGCCATAAAACAGCGTTTTACAAATCCGGCTCCTCTTTGCCGTACATGGTCGCATTTGGCGATCAAACCTGATTCGCGAGGGCCCCCTCAACGTGCAAGTGGTACATTCAAAATGATCCCCAACCAGGGAGCACAGAGCTAACGGGATACAGGGGAAGGAGCGAAGCAGGCGGGGGGGGGATGGGGGTTGTGGTTTGGGCTCACTCCCCAGACGTCTCATCCGCGATGCATCGCCGAGGCGACAAGAGAACTGAAGAGAGGATGGAGGAGGGGTGGGGAAAGGGAGGGGGAGGGATGTGGGTGGAGTGGGGGAGAGGGGAATGGTTTAGGGACTGGCGCGGGAGGCAATGAATTCTCGGTGGAACAATGTGGAATTGCCTCTCTCTCCCTGCTAGAGGAATAGGGGTGGTGGCGAAAGGTGGGGGTTGGGGGGCAAACGAGGGGCGGAGAGAATAGCATCCTGGCAATCGCCCAAATTCAACCGCCGAGCCCCCTGGGATTGCTGGCAGGCTCTGATTAAGGGGTGGAGGAGGGGAGGGAAAGGAGGAAGGAGGGTGGGAGAGATACGGTAGCGTTGATGACACCATTACGGTTTGAAGTGGGGGGGTAGACATTATCTTTAAATGCGTCGATTACTTCCCCGACGGGAGAGTAAGTAATGATGGATGGACTGCGTGGAAAACACTGCAGGATGCACACTTCATTCCGGGTTCCTCAACTTAATGGAACCAATGAGGGAGTGGGTAAACATGAAGGGGGATATGAGATTAGTTTGCGAGACGACCACGTGAAGAAAGAGCCACGGGAATCCGGGAGAAACGCTGAGGCGAACATAAATGCCAACGCGTGTTAAGGGGGCAGACGGGTGGTTTTTTCAGAAGTCACGATTTGAATAAATACGTTGCCAAGACATTGAACTTTTGGAAATGAAAGTTACATACGATTGAGATAAAGTAATCCGTTCAAAAACACACCTATTGCGAGCACTACCTGCCTAGTTCTGACAAATAGACGGTAATTCATTGATATTAAAGGCATGCCTAGTTTTCAGCTGGCACTCCTCCTAGGGATTTTCTGGAACACGACCTCAGGAATAGGTGAGATACGCCAATATTCTATTAGGTTTGAGACCTGAAGCGTGTAAGTCACCCAAATCCGCTTCCCGAAAAGATTAAGACGGACCTCCAAGAGGGTGGCGCTTTAGAAACGGTCTCGGAGTTCCTCCACCCATTTTTATCTCTTAACCGACGACTCATTACGATAAGGAGCAGAGTTAGCACACACATACACCCACACGTGGTCCATTTACTCGGTGGAATGTTGTAAATCAACTCCTTATTTATTCCTAGAATTTTACAGGTTTGAATTTCCGTGGTTGGGTACTTTCTTATTTGTTCATTCTCTAATTGTGAACATTTGATTGTTATTGGTGACTTTCTCAGATTTCGGCGCTGCCATTAGGAAAGTTTTTATCGTCACAACAAACTAATAACGGGTAAAAAATCCCAATTGATGACGTGTAAATTCCAGAAAGCCACTAATAGCAATCCAATCTTAATAAAAATCATAAACTCAGGTATAGACCCAAAGTTCAGTTACGTATATGATGTTGGATTTCACCCAGTATTATAGGCTCCATACGGCGTGTGAAATTCACACATCATGGTAATGAGGGGGTTTCCTTTCCCTGTGTCGGCAATGATTTTCCAGGAATATCTGATAAAAATTACAAATCTTGCGTGCAGCTGAGGTTGCCCAGAGGCGTCCTCGGAAATCGAATCCGGGCCCTCCTGATCTTCCGTCCTACGGTCTATCTACTGGACGACTACGCCCCTCTTTATAAAACAAAACACAATAAAAAATTATGGATTGCACAGAATTAACGAATGATGGAGCAGAGTCCTAGAATCACAAACTTAAGTTATCGGCGCCGCACAAACCTACATTCGAAATGATGATACATGTATGCATTTTAGGTACGTAAAATGCACCAAATATGTTATTTCGCTTTGGGGTTGTTCTAACACCACAAATTCCATGGGAAGCACATATCAGGAGAATACGCGGTTTCGCTTTAAAGAAAGTTGGCTTCATGAAACGGGTGTTGGAAAAATTTAATGATAGAGTAGAAGAAAAGTGTTACTTTGCTCCAGTTAGGCCACATTTGGAATACGCCGCAAGGATATTGGATCCTTGGAAGAAATATTTTCTAAAAGAATAAAAGAAATTCCAGAGAAAGAAATCTATCAGATTCGGGTGAAATAGTTACAATTAGAAGACGGGTGGGACATACCTTTTTGAGGAATTAGGCTGGAAGCCTCTTGAGATGCGAAGAAAACAAGCGAGACGTAGACTTTTATCAAGATTCAGGACACGGGTTTAATTATGACACAAAGGTAATTATTATGACTCAATTCTATCTGGATAGGTCAGACTAGAACGATAATATAAGACTCCAGTGGTGATAGATAAAAGTATCAATTCATCCCTCAGGCGATCAGGAATCATTACTGTTAAATAATCGAAGTCACAGAAGACACAGTCAAAACAGCCAAGTTCAAATTCAGTCTAAGATTTTACTCTACATAAAAATCTAGTGTATTCGTTGGTGCATATGCTTGTGAATATAAGTTTCTCGTACACTAATTTGTAAGGGTACAAGTTAAAATAACTGAAGTATGAATATATTCATCTGTGTGGGTGTTCATTGGCATGACTTGGTTGTTTTTGTTTGTTTCACAAGATTTCACTTTCACAATTTCACTTCATGGATGTAAGGGGATAAGGATATCATCGCGATGATATCCTTATCCCCTTACATTCCTAACTTGGCACCAGCAGAATATTTCGTAATCCATGAAGTGAAATTGTGAAAGTGAAATCTTCCCTCAAAGGACACCATTACGAGACCCTAAGTACCATTAAAGAAGCTTGCACGCGTACCCTTAAGGACCTTCCGAAATATGCCTTTGAGTCGAGGGAAAGCCGCTGGCAAAAGTGTGTCGTCACCCAAGGGATGTATTTTGAAGAATTTTGAGACATTGTAGCTATATCTGAAATGAATTTATATTTTCGAAAATAATTTTATTTTTCCGAAACTTTTCCTAATAATTTTTATACAAACCATGTATTCAAAATGAAAACAGTATTAATGCTTAAAAAATCGGCAATAAGAACGTGAGGACCCACGAAAAAATACGGCTCACGGCCTGCGTGACACAGCAGGGTGGTGGTCTTAATGTTCGTACTCCGAACTTTTTTCAAGGCAATCCTCTAAATATATTCCTTTTGGTCAGCAAATAAAATTGGTCAACTATCATGACAATCGGATAAGGCAAACATGTACCGTACTAGCAAGAAATGTATTTCGACATTTTCTGCCATGCTTCGGTCTTCCTGGGTGAATACGGTAGTTATCCCAGCGTTGGATTTTCTTATGAATTGTTTTAATATTAGCGCCTACACCTTGCTAGACATTTTCCGCCCCGAGGCATAGGCGCTGCCCTGTATCCCACTAAGTATTACACCATTTAAAAAAAATGTATTCATTGTTGTTTTATGCATCCCTTTAGAAAGGTTGATTTACATACGCGCCATGGTAGTGCGAAATAAATCTACTAGATCTGAACAGTTGCGCCGTGACTCGCCACTGGCCGCACGGTACGTCCTCATTTCCCAGGCCGTTATTTTGGTCTCGCAACTCGCGGGAGAGTGACGGAAGTATTCAAGACGCATGGCGGACAAGGTCTAATAAATTGTAGGTGCTAATATGAAAATAATTGCGCTTTCGTTATCCGTTTACAATAATATTTTACGAAATTTACTTTCTAATCAAATTGAATAAATATTGGGAACACCCAGAAAGAAGTGCCCAAAAGTATTCATTATCCGCCATCTAAGAATCTCCAATCTATCTTACGTGCATGCTGCAACAAAATACAAGTACGCAGCATGAACGATTTTAGGTTTTAACGAAACAAGTTCTATAGTAACCCGATGAAATGAGAGGTGCGAAACAGTCAACGTTTTTCCATTCCCAAAATTATCAGCCAGGAGATTTGCTTGATTGGACGTTTTTGAAGTAAAAATGTTTATAAGATCTGGGAAACGTTTTACACAAGATTGAAGAGAAATTTAAGAATCAAGATTTCTAACTTTAAAAAATTACTTGAAAGAGTTATTTAAAATATCTTTAATAGATTCATAAAATCAAGGTATTCATTTTAAGTAATGATTCATACGTTTTCGAGAAATATCTTTACAAAAATGAGAAAGCGTTTATTGCCAATACTTAATAGGCCAAAAACCTTGTGAATGAATCTTTTTTTAAGAATTCATTTAATTGATTGTTGATTTTTTTAAACTCATGTCCTGCTTGGTGTAAGATGCGTAAAACACAAGAAAACCGTCTAAAAAGTAGGCACTAATGACTCTTTTTTAGAGAACTTTCTATGACGCACATAATATAAAATGAGAAATTAGCAGGACGGCACTAACAGGTTACTCGGCATTTGCGAATTGGCCACAAGGCTCGGCGGAGGGAGGGGAGGGGCGGAAGGGGAAAGGGGGGTGGGGAGATTTTGTGAGGGAGAGGGAAAGCGATACGGCATCTTTGCCTCCAAATTGAAACCCAGTATCAAAAAAGCAGTGACCTCTAATGCATGTGCCGTTACCATTTGGGCAGTCGCCAGCAACGTTCCATTCATTTTGCTGGATGAAATAGTTGGTGC
This sequence comes from Hetaerina americana, assembly GCF_022747635.1. NCBI lineage: Eukaryota > Metazoa > Arthropoda > Insecta > Odonata > Calopterygidae > Hetaerina > Hetaerina americana. Next base: position 19,078,528 of record NW_027287095.1, read on the forward strand.
GCTCCGAAAGTAATGCAATTGAATTTCCTGCGCCGCTCCCATTAGTTGGAGTGGAATAAAACTATTTGGAGACGGTGGGAGAGATGTTAAGCTTTGCCGCGAAAATAATTTCAGTGCTATCTAAGCTGCGGAAGCGGCAGAACACTAGTTTTTGTAAGCCTCTGCGCGCAGATCGTCTTTTTGTTCCCTCGGATTAAGGCAACCCTTAAAAGAACCCGTTTGTCGTCCATAGTAGAGATCCAATCAGTCGTGACAAAGACCATGCGAGAGGTCCCCGAAGACACCTTCCAGGGCACGTACTGGTCATGGCAGAGTCGCTGGAAAAAATGTGTAGAGGCCCAAGGACAGTATTTGGAAGAATTTTAAGTGTTTGTGCAAATATTTTCAATAGACTACTGAGAAAAAAAAATTATTGCATAGTTATCAGACCGCACCCTGTTAGACTTGAAAATTAGAAGTGTATCTAGAAAATGCTGAATTTATGATGGCATGATCCCTCTAAATCGGCTAATGCTGGGACGTGTGGGTGGGAAATATTGGTGATTGTGGAATCTATCCGTTTCGTGAATCAATATTGTAACCGCAGTAATAATGTAATGTCTTGATCACAATGAAGAACTGCTCGTAGATTTGATTCGAGATTCCCATAATAATCGCGCAAGGGTATACGGAGAGAATTACTCTTATTCCTTCTTCCCTCAGAGTACAGCTCGATTTATCTGAAGGTCTACGCCCCTGCGTGCCATTAACGCCTGCCACTATCGCCCTCTTCGCATTCCATTTCAACGAATGTGTTTCGAGAAATTCTTCGAGGGAGAGTATTTCACCCGTAAATAATTAAAGCATACAGCAATCATACAGTACTAAGAAAACGTAAAATCGGTAAACTATTTCGGTGGTGCGATAAATAAGGACATGCACTGGAAAAAAATTTTGGCGAAATTTGCGTAATAGCAAATATAAATTTAGGATTCATGAAAAGGGTACTTGTAAAATGTAATGAGAAGATAAAGGAGTCTTGTTATTTCACGTTATTTAGGCCCAATCTTGAGTATGCTGCAAGTGAATGGGATCCTCATGACGTACGCTTAATTTTGGATCTCATGTATCCGGGGGAAACGTTGAGCAGCTAATCTTGTGAAAAGTTCTTATGAAAAAGGTGAAAGTGTCAAGACACTTTTGGAAGAATCAGTAACAGAGCCACTAGGTGACCTAGAACTAGGTGGGGAACTAGAGCCACTAGACCGTAGGTTTAAATAAAGGTTATAGTTACCGTGCAATTATGAGGCAGGTCACTTATACGATGATGTTAAAGATTAAATTTACAAGCCCCATCTGACTATAGTACATCAGATCACGAACGTAAAATCAGAGTAATAGATAGAAGAATGAATAAATGTTAAACGTTGTTTTTTCCTCGTATCATTAGAGATCGAAATAGAGACGACAGCATTCGCGTAGGAGATAATTAGAATTGGTAGTAAATATATTATGTTGATATCTCGCATTGATTTTAAATAAATCAAATTTTACGACATTTTTCCGCATGATTAGAATAAATACTGTTATTGACTAATCTTGCATGCAGGTAACTTCTTTCGTATGTAAAACTTTGCCTGAGTGCATGATTAAACTAATATATGTGTGTAAGAGTCATGATTATGATTGTGCCTGCATGGCTGGTGACCTAGCATCCCCCGCCACACGCTTTTGTGGCGGCCTATTATGTACAATAGATTCCTCTAGAAAGGCATGGCTACTGGATGGAGGAAATACGTATTGAGAGGTGGATTGGGATATTAAAGGTCGAGATAAAAAAGGAGAGTGTGGATGTGCGGGATAGAAGAAGGGGAGGAACTGAGTTTGTAAACGCCGTGAAGTCAGAAGGAAAGAAGGCAAACAAGCAGACCCCAGCGCGATTTTTGAAGTACAAAAGATGCTAGAGATCGTCTCGAGCCTTTTTTTAAGTGGTAGATTATCGCTGGTGACGATGCTGAACTCTCGTGTGAAGGGGGAGAGCAATTGGGCCGGCCACGGCAATTCCTAACCGAACGATGCATCCCCTGAGGCAGCCCCGCCCCCTTCGTCGCCTCCACCCCCCTTCGCATCGCGACTATCGACACCGCAACTGCCTCCCAATATCCCCCACGATTAGTAAAAATAATCAAAAGCATAATGCTTCAAGGTTTACATTATATGAGCCAAAAAAGTGATAACACAATTTTACTTGCAATACGTAGCACTGTTACGACACTATTGACCACATTTAATATAATTCAAAAAAATTAATTTAATAAAAAAATAATATTTCAATATATCGTATTGTGACGTTTCAATTTGGCTAAAAAAACCGTAGATTATTTTGCTAAGAGATACGAGTAAACGTACCAAGAATTTTCTCCAGGGGAATGATACATATGTACAATACGTATATTTCAACGCCTTGAGTGTAAAACAAAACGACGGAGTAAGGCTCTCCTCCGCGGGATGAATAGCAAATATGTTTTGGGCCCGCGTTTCGAGGTTGGGGGCCGCAGAGAGAGGAGGGCGCCCCAGTTGCGCCATCGCTGATAGTGCCAGCTGCATCATGGAGTTTACCTTAGCGTGGATTTCGCTCCGTAGGGCACTCGACGGCTGACATCCATTTGCCGGGAGGAAGGGAGAGGACGCGGCGCCCAGCGGAATGCCAGAGAGGGGGAGAGCTGACTGAGTGGTTGTTTTTCGCGCTGCTGACCACAAACAGGCGACTTCGGAGGGAGAGAGAGCTTTTTGGAAATGGAAGGATGAGGACCGGAGTCATCTTGAAACCGAAATCGGCCGACATTCGCCGTAGAGGAGAAAATCCTCTTCAAAATAAAGGTTATCCCGGATCACTCAAATAAACTGATTCACCCGTCATGAGAAAAGAAGAGCTATTTTGCACAAACAGTGCGGCATCTGTTTCCATTCATGAAATTTCCGACATAACACGATTTTCAAGGGCTCACGTCATCAACTTTTCGACATCTTTCTTGTTACAGACTTAGGAGCTAGGGATGGTAAGACAATAAAGACAATGGAATGAAACGGAGGTTAAATTAATCTTAAGGCGATTTTGAACCGAGTAAATCTAACACATCTACGTGAATAAAGCTGTGATCCTTTTGGGATGATTATAATCCAAACACGAGTCTCACATTACTTATCGACTAGCTCCACTTTACCTAGGCAACGACTTGAGAATTAAGACTGAAATTTTGATTTGCTGCAATCCTGGCAGTTGACATTTGCCATCCCACCGCGTGCTTCCCCCGTTAATTACGCCCTTCCGTCGCACAGCTGTGAATACTAACATGTATCCACTTATCAGAACAAATGTGTCTATTCAAGAAATAATGTTTGGCGTCACATTTACTTCGAGCATTTATAATATTCCTGATAACATAATATACAGCTCTGTAAATGTTCATCCGGTATGGCAAAATTAACTCATCACACTTTCGATTAAATATGTCATTCTCAAGCGTGATTAACTTCTTAGTGGATTGACTGGTTAATATTAGGCCAATGTAACCGAAAATGTCCATCATTGTTTTAAAATACAGTGTTACAAGTACAATTTAATCTAGTCAAACTTTTACTGCATAATTGGAAAGTTTATTACCAAACTAATCTGAAGGAGAAAATTCAAAGGCCATGCTAAAATTTTGTTGACTAATTAGTTTACTAATTAATATCAGACTCATGCAAAAACATTTGTAATATTCAATCTATATTTTAAAACTTTAAATAAATGATTCAAAATAAAGTACAGCAAATAAATTAATAATTTAAAAATTACTGGAGCACTTCATATTCGCAAACAAAGCTATTGAAGGCAAACTTTTGGAGGTTCTCCGTCCTGCGAATTTAAATAAAAATCGATAACTGAATAACTAATTGACAATTTGAGTTAACTGTTATTTTAGGTTCAGTTTAAATCCTACCCTTCAGCGTATACTATGCTAACTCAAATCATTAATTGATTTTTACATTATCAAAGAAATAACTTCTGTAATAAAATTTATGACGACATTCTGATTAAATCAAATTCCATTTCAAGCAGTTCATTTGAATAAACCGTTTTGACATGGGAAAGTTGCCCAAACCATTATTCTAGTAATGATGAAGATCATCCAATGCAATCGTAGGATTTCATCTGTACGCATTGTATTGAATTTAAAACCCCTCAATAATGATGCTTAGATTTTCAACGATGCGTATCTAACAGCGTAGCATTTTTTTCATTTTTTCTGCTATTTCACTATTGCCAACAGATTAGGTATTTTATGATTCTCTTATGTTCTTAAATACCGCCGAAAACGACAAGACAAGTTGTTCACTTGTGTATGGGAGAAAATTAAGATTTTGTCAGGTCAAACCCAAGATTTCTTTTTTGACGGCCCTTGCTCAAAACATTCATTTCGTGTATTTCGGAAGTAACATGCCAAACCTAAGATATACAAAGTAAAAAGAGCATTTAGAACTGAACAATTATTGTAATAGCTGTATCAGGAATGATGAGTAAAGGCATTTGCCTTTGTTTGCACAGTTAAAAAGTAAACAAGATCTTTCACCCAATCCCAATACTTCGTTTCACAACCCTTGTAGCTATTTAAATTTCATATAATAACGTCGAAGATGAAAATAAATTAGAATTCTCAAGGATCATCATTGAAAGAACAGAATTCTCTGCGACTAACCTATGTAAATTCAAACCAACATTTGCATGGAATCGTCAATACCATCGAAGATAAAATATCTCAAAGGATTTGAAACAAAACACCATTTCTCTTGTCAATTTCAGTTTATAGTTTCCATGTCAGCCACTAGGAATACGTTGACATTAAAAGCTACCTTATGAGTCAATTAATTAAAGACATAGAAAAGCAATGGAATACAATAGCAAGAAAGAGAATTGATTCAGGCAGTGAGAAATCAGAAAATTCTCTGAGCAGAGTGCTGATTGATCTAGCTCGGCCCTCCGGAATCAGAAAAAGATACCACTCTCACAGTAAGGCCAAATACGGAATGAGACGAGCCGCGGGCTATTCCAGCCATTGTTTACACTTGAATTGTGTACGTGAGCGCTGAGCCTCCCTTGTAAAACTTGGCCCATAAACAAACTTTGAAAGATACGCGTAAGAGCACGAAGCATATAATTATGTCAATACGGATGCAAAAAAATAAAGGATTTCCACGAAAAATAAATCGAAATTGGAATTAAATCGTTATCTTCGAAATATTACAGATAGAAGCTGAAAACATGAGGGCGTTTCAATCGGGCTTTCGCTGAAGGGACAAAACCACCCGAGTACGTTCGCCTTTACTCCCTCACGATGCAATTGCTGCTGACGTGGTGGTGACCCACAACTACGTAGGAATTAACGCTATGATCCATCCGATGCCCCTGACATTATGTTTAATCATCGATAACAGGTAAATAAAGAGAAATGCATGCGTATTGCTGTGCCTCATTGTTTCACTATCGGAAATTATTCCCTGGATACTCCATCGTAGTATAGGATGAAGCAGCTAGGGATAAATGAAGCGTGTTGATAGCATGGTAACTCTGAATGCAATTGAACTTCATCAGACGAACGAATCACATATACGGAAAACGACCAGTTTCAATATAGCGTCTGACAAAGAGCAACTAGGAAGATAATTGGCAAAAAAATCTATACGATAGAAAATACTGTTTTCCAAAGCATTCTAACCTTGCTGTCGTGATTTATACCAACAAAATTCATTAGAAAATTTGTGATACAAACAACGATGTCCATGATCGTTGGGGAATCAATGGATGTTATGAGATAAGGAGGCATCGAATGAAACGGTTTAAAATTAGTTTGAGAAAAAACAAAGAGGATATAGTGGAAACTACTCCGCGATACTGCATGCGTAACGACTGCTGATGCTTGAAATCGAATGTAGAAAATTGATAGACTGTTCGCGAAAACAGCCACGACCATATTCTTCAGTTCTTTGTTATTTCTACTAACCTTGATGTTGTCTAGAAAGGCTACTATATTTTTTCCCGTCTCCACCTCGTCAACCAAACATTCTTTCTTCTATCATAGCCTGCGATATTTCACGACTTTTCAACATATTCTTCACTGAATTTATATGTCTTTTTCGCCTAACAGCTTTTGTATTCAAAACTTCATCGTGTCTATCTGAATGTCGAATTTATTTCTCCGATTTTCATAATTAACCCCACTGTCAAAAAACCTCACAGAACTACAAATAACAGTTTTCTGTTTATTTCATTTTAAATAAAAAGTAGTGAATACAAAACCCAAGAAGGCAGTTAAGTATAAACTTAAGTACGGAGGTCGGCAATTGCCGAGAATGCTTCCTTGAAAGAATTCTCTGGTGGTTCGAATACAAACAACATATGTGCGACTACTGCGTCGTACAAACATAGAGCTTCCGTGGAAATAGTGGTGCCGCTGGTAAAAGGGATCGGAAATGTTTCAAGTTTTTTAACCTAGCCTGAAAGATATCGATGACTGGCTTATTGGAATTCCTGCAGAGTAGAGAAAAAAGGAAATGGGAGTCCAGGAATTGCGGAAACGTTGCACTCAATCAAACCATCACGCTTACACATTACCCAAGTGATCATCAACGTATACTCAAGTTCTTTGAACGATAAAAGTTCAAGAGACGACGATATTGCTCGGATTCAGGGTCCCGAATTCGCTGATTAAGACGAATTAGCCCAAAATCAACTATTGGGCATTTTCTAGTTTTCTTCCAATTTTAGAGTCTGAATGGTCTTAATTCTAACTCGTGAAGTTGTCTGCGTTGAAATGTGTTTTCATGGTTCAAAGATCATTTGAAAGACCATTCATCAATTTGTTCCTCGAATTTGAGGTACTGATTCACGACTTTTTTATCAACGGGCCGATCCTAAGACCACCAGTTTTCCCCAATTTCAAGGTTTTATTTTTCACTCCAAATTAATTATTTGCTCGGGTAAGCGTTCTACCATATGCGTAGCTGATAACCTATACTTTCATTCAAAAGTATTCGTTTGACATGCTGCATGCATCCTCTTGCCGTATTAGTCAACCTAAAGGCTAGTTATTTTCAAAGTTTTAAGTTTTTAGTCGTTCACATTCTGTCTCACTTCCATTCGGGTGAGTAGTCAAGCTCTATACGCACAGGGCTGCCGCAATATTCTACACTGCACCTTATGTACGCATCATTTGTTCATTATTTAAAATAGCATAGTGATCAAACATCTGAGATTTCTGGCTGCGAGATTGTACCTAATACGAATATTTTTTTTGGTAATCTACCGGCTAATGTAGGTTTTGGATGGACACAAAATATCACACGGGACAGCAATAATTTCCTTCTCACTTCTAAAAAAGCGAAATCTTAGATGACACTACAATTAGCCCCTCTACAATTGCGAGTAATTCCTTCCACCTTTCATCCCACCCAACATTCCAGTCACATTACTTCTAAAAGTAATACTGTATCAGTCACCTTGATATATATATATAAATATATATATAAATATATATATATAAATATATATATAAATATATATATATATATATTTCTATATATATATATATATATATATATATATATACATATACACATCCATACCTGTACACATAGAGGAGTATTTACTCTTGAATATCAAGGGACCTCTAATCACAATGAACTACGAAATAGTATAAAAGAATTTCTGAGTGAAAATACCATTCACCGACATCAAGATTTGATTTCGGGTCCCTTGATTTCCCATTAAGTGCTCGAGACGTCGCGGAATCCGTGTTGACATATCAATGGAGGTAGATGCAAATCTTAATTCATACTGTGGAATCCAAGATACTTTGATCGCACCAGCGCTTGAACAATTGCTACGGCCTTTCCCGCAGTTATTTGGGCTACGAAATAATAGTGAAAAAACGGAATATACTTTATGAAAAATATTACCTATCGTACATTTGAATGGATAAAGCGCTCTCGGATTTGTCATCAGGAAGTAACGGCCAGCGACGCGACGTGTCGTCTTGTTTTGATAGCATGTATCCTTGTGCATAGGCAACTACGTTTCAGATAAGCCAATGCAATTGCATACATTTAGGATACAAGTAACTCCATGTGTTCAATGATTAGGATGGCTACAAAAGTGTCAACCTAGTGAGGTAAGTTTTAGGGCTTCTTGAGCGTTTTCCCCCCTAAGAACATAGACATATTGGGGAACAATATATCTACGGTAAATAATTACATAGAAATTTAAATAAACTCTAATTGAAAAATTAAAGTTTAAACTTTCGACAAATAATGAAAAGGATAGCCGATCTGCGACTTAGAAGCTAAAAGATGAAATCAGAAGACATTAAAAACCATTCCGAATATGGTTATTTGATTTTACTTTAAAAGGGAAAGGGAAGGCCATCTGACCCGCGAGATTGGGTGGTGGAAAGTAGGGAGGAGTGTGAAGAAAATAATTAACGGTGAACAAAGCATGCGCCTTGAAGGGGAAATGCTTTGTTCCCTTCGCAGACGTCTTGCTTTGTAAGAAGTCTACGACAACTGCGTAAGTTTTCCGAGATGGATAAATTCCTCCTTTAAATCACAACACTGCCTGTGACGGTGGAAATGATGACATCGTCTGATGAGGGAAAGATTTAATATAGGATTATGATGTAGTTAGTAAACAGCGGTCGATCAAAAGATGCAACAACCAGTCACCAATATTGATTAATCGGATCGCAACGTGGTCTCAACCTTATACGTCCACATTAGTCATCGTTGAGTTTTCCACCGAGGTCAAAAGCCTGACGGTCAGACGGATACGAACGGGAAAAAAATACTACAACTGGAAAGGAATTTAAAAGGAAGGGAGAGGCAGAGCGTGTAGGAAAGTAACGTTTATTTAATCAAGGCATAAAAAGCAAACGAAAACTACAGCGATCAACGTATAGAAGAACAATCAGGCAAATGACGAAGGCATAAGGGGTGGGGTCGAGGGTATGATAAGTGGGGCGCTTGAAAATAACGCCCCGCTCCGGGAAGAGGCAGCGGGCATTGAGGATGGGCGAGGGAATAGAAAGGGGAGCAGGAAAAACTCTGGATTTCGCCGCTCTATCATGGACTGCCAAGAAATGCGATCAGTGGCAATCGATGCGGACATTCCGGTCGAAGAGCAGGTGAACTCTGAAAATGGAGGATGTACACCGGAAGAATGCACCAATACACGCCAAAGGCCGATTAAATGCTTTACTGGGTGAATCTCTGGGCGAGGAAACGGATCCTTAGTGACTCCCTACATCCATTCCGTCCAAACTTTATACGCGCTCAATGGAACCACTTGAGAGCAGCTGAGAAATGACTAACAAGATATTTAAGTTACCGTTTAGTACGTGGGCTCACGGTTTCTTCCAAGTATCCCCTCATAATACCAAATTATATCAGTTGAATATTTTGTGACAATTGCTAATCCTGAGCGGCTTCTTTAAGGTGCGTAAAGAAAGCTTATTGAATTTTGGATAAGCAGAAGAAGGCTCCATAAGTGGTAGAAGGAAGGATAGTGGATAATGTTAGCAAGTTGGTGTACACCTGTAAATAGGCAATGTGTGTAATAGTGACAGAAAGGATTTATAACTGCACTCCAGTAGTTTTCTAGACATTTTGTCCTAAAAAAAATGAAGACGCAAAAAATCATCTCCTAAAATTGAGTCACCAAAAATGTGCCACTAAATGAACATCCTGCTAATACACTAAATAAAAAGTGTGAAAATCAACCAATGATGACATTCGAACCAAATGCCGAGTTGACCTAATCGGCCATCAGATTCCCAATCTCGGGCGATATCTTAACGCATCCTAAAATATTCGTCGATGGAACTAGGTTCTGGGCACAATAAATTTACCGTGATGCTGCACCAGAATGAAAAAACGCATGAAGTCACCGAAGGAAAAGCAATATCATGCAAGCCAGCCACGTTGTGATTCTCAGTTCAAATTTCCTATGAACACGGTGTTTATTTATGCCATCATTTATGAAGAGAAAATGGCAATTGCTACATGGTGCTTGTATGTAAGAGCCATTTACCAAAATATTATTGAGCAAATGATTTTGAATCAATAAATTACTACTAAAATTGGAACAATAGCGCAAAAAACCTTTGATAAAATAAAGGTTCACACTACTTCCAAACGTCGGTATATACTAGAAAGAAGCTTTCGAGTGTTTTTTGTACGAATGTGCTTGAAAATCAAATCCAAAATGAGCCAAGTCCACGTGAACGTTTCAACTAAATAGGAATTTCTGAAGTCATTGCAACGTTTGGCGGACGCCTTCCAATTATATCTCTCGGCGCAGCAAACAGACGGGGAAAGATATAAGCACAGCATGGAGTCGGAAGGGAAGCAGAGAGCGCGTGAGGGTGGAACAGGGGGGGGGGAGAATAGTATGGGGAGAGGGAAAATGGGTCAGGCGCAAAAGACCCCCCCCCCGCTGCCCCCCACACACCCCCGGAAGCCGTTTGGCTGCGTATCCCGTACCCCTTCGATCAACGAATGATCGAGAGTAAAGGACGGGGGCGAAAAGACATTTAGGGAAATATGGGGGCGGCAATGAAGGAGGAAAATATGGAGGGAGGCGTGGGAGGGTGAGGGAATTCGGCTACGATGGGTTGGCGGAGAGCAAAAAGGGAAAAAGAGGGCTTGATCAAGAGGTCTCCTACAGCCGTCCATAAACCACGCCACGTTGAGTCGCCGGGGATTTTCCCAGCTTACGTACACTCTGCCGCGCGGGGAATGAAAAGATAAATCCGGGGGAGAAACGAAACAATTGAGGTGACTAGATCAGCTGATGGGAAAAAGACAGGATTAATAAAACTCCACACAATGGAACAAATTAATATTTGGACCAAGCACGTTCCATCGCGGACCAAATAACTTCTTCGAAGGATGGTTTGATACGCGGATAAGCAAAACCAAGGCGTTTGGAGGATTACTTTCGACCGAAGGGTTCAAGTAAATAGGGTAAATACAGAAGTTTATGATTCAGTCCGGTCACTCCTGAGGATCGAGAGTTCATAACCAATTAAGAGGCCACAAATGAGGAGTGGTGTAGCTGGCAAAAGTCGGCGATTTAACAAACGTGCCTCCACTTGCTCTCCCTTTCCGGATAGCCTATTGGGCCAACCCTACCCCCTTCCCCACCAAAGTCACAGTATTTCTCAAAAGGCGGCGTCCTTAAGAGTTCACACCCGAACGCCTCTGCCACTCGCCCCACCCGCAGTGCTCACCAACCCTCGCTTCACCCCCCCCTCCCATGAAAAATACACTCCACTCCTACCAACAACCCCAAGGGATCGTGGAGAAGCTCATGGACAGCTGATTTTCAGGCAAAAGCATGGAAAACACAACCGTGCCCCAGTCTATTACGTTTACACTATTTAAAAAGATGCCATTGGCCGAATAGTTTCGGTAACTTCAACGTTACGCAAACTTATATGTTAACAATTATGCCAAACAATTATTTTTATTCGAGGATTTTTAGAGAAAAACTATTTTTCTTTTCAAAAATACTCTAATATCTCATTTTAAACCTTGTAATGATAAATACCACCATTATAAATCTCCTAGTTGAATGACAAGGCATCGACAAAGAGTTACACAATAGACTGAGGAACGGAACAATGTCGGAATGACGAAGGTATTAAGGGATCATTCTAAAGAGTTCGGAAAAAAATTTGAGAATGAAAGAATATTATTAAAATTCCAATTTACCACTTCGTAGCAGTTCGATGTTACCGGAGTCCGACGATGG